>NC_057801.1:11097588-11158399 GCF_018294505.1 Triticum aestivum | reverse complement strand
AAACCCTAAGCGGGCGGTCCGTTTTGGATCCCGGTGGGTGGGTGGGTGGGTGTGGATGGAAGGCGTTTCCGTTCATGGGTTATGGGCTTGGCCTCTCGGGCTCCGGGTTTCGGGCCCTGATCGGGGAATTTATTGATCCAATCAATCCATTTGGTGGTGAGATTTCATAAAGGGTAGAAATTTGTGGTGAGATTTCAGGCCTCTTTTGTACTAGTAGGAGTTTTATAAATAAAGGATGGAAATTTGGCATTTGGTGGTGGTGTATGGTTCTGCTTACCCGGAATTTAAGTCGGGTTTCACCGCAGAGCTTCGCGACATTCTAGATGTTGCTGCCTGCCTACCCCATTTTAGTCTGTGGAGATTCCAGTTTGGTCGGGAAGGAATGATGCTGACAAGAGCAGTGGAAGAGTTAACCAACATACTGCCTTCATGTTTAATGACCAGGTTAACAGATGAGGGCCGGTGGAAATTTCTATTTTCAGTAGAGGGTTTACTTGGTCCAGCAACCAAGGTAGGCCTGTGTTTTTTGTTGTCCTTGATAGGGCGCTCACTTCTGTGGACTGGGACTCTCACTTCCCTCTGTGTTCCCTTTCTACTCTTCCCAGAGTCGGAAGTGATGACATACCCCTAGTTTTGGATACTGGGGTTAGGAAGACTTCCTGCCCCAGGATGTTTTGCTTTGAGAAAGACTTCCTGCCCCGGGATGTTTTGGTTTGAGAAGTGGTGGTTTTCTCAGCCTAGATTTCATCAGATGGTTAGAGAGGCATGGAACTCTGTTTCATACTCTGTTTCTTCTATTGATAATTGGTTAGCCAAAACTAGGATTCTTAGGGGGAAAATCCAAGGGTTGGAGTATAAGTGAATTATTGATCAAGATCAAATGGAGAAAATGTAGATGTGAAACTATGTTAATGTACAGGCTGCTATTAAAAAAAGTCCCTCTTTATGGAGTTTGATATCTTAGATGTGATATCTAAATCTCAACAATTGTCTGTTGCCGACCTTGGTAGGATGAAAAATATTAAAAGGGAACTTGATGATATTTGGAAAGTAAAAAAGAAATTGCCCTTTGGCAGAGATCTAGAGATAGGAAGATTTTAGAAGGTGATCGTAATAATGCATATTTTTATGCCCTTGCTAACCACAGACACAGGAAAACCACCTCTGAGCTGGTTGTCCCTGAAGGGATAGTGACATCTACAGGAGATATGTTAGATGTTGCCACCTCTTTTTACAAAGAACTTTTTGCCTTTGAACCTAAACCTGACATCCATATGGATGCTGGTTTTTTGTCTAAAGGAGAAATGGTCAGTGATGCTGAGAGAGAGAGATTTTAGAGAGATCTTTTCTGGGGATGAAATCAAACAAGCAGTAATGAGCTCTTATGCTAATGGGGCCCCTGGGCCTGATGGCCTATCCTTTCTTTTTTATCAAACCTTTTGGGACCTAATCAAGGATAACTTTATGTGGATGGTTAGAGATTTTGAAAATGGGGTCCTGGACATCTATAGACTTAATTTTGCCATTATTACTCTTATTCCTAGAGTTCCTCACATCAGAGACATGAAGAACTTTAGACATATCAGTCTGAGTAATTGTGTTGTCAAAAAAATTCCAAAGCTATTACCACTAGGGTTTCTCCTCTATGTGACAAACCCATATCTTCCAATCAAACTGCTTTTATCAAAGGGAGGTTTATCTTGGAGAGTGTGGTAATGGCCATGAAGTTATTCATGAGCTTCATAGGTTAGGTCTAGTGGTTTGATCCTTAAACTTGATTATGAGAAAGCCTATGATACATTAAGTTGGGATTTTCTGAAACAAATTGAAAGTGCAACTATCCCTAGGTGGTTTTGATAATTCATAACAACACTAGCTGAATGCACGTGCGTTGCCACGGAGCAACAAAATGCATAGTTATTAAATAATTGTTTTAATTAAGAATTGTGCGTCGAACATGGCAATATGTGATTTGGATTTCTACACTTCTTCCCTCCCGCTTCTTCCTTCATAGGCAATTATCTTGTCTCCTTAACCACTCACTCCTAGCAAGAAGATAAAGCGATATTTTTCTCATTGTCATTTCTTTTCCTTCACCTTTTTTGCCACAGTGTGAGCCCTCTTTTCAAAATCTTCTACTCCCTCCGTTCACTTTTGTAAGACCGTTTAGACATTTAAGACAACTGTCAAAACAGTTCAATTTCAGCTGTCTAAAACGTCTTACAAAAGTGAACAGAGGGAGTATTATATATTATATATTTTAAACAAATCAAAAAATTCTTCTCATTGCTTTTTTGGCAATTAGTTTGTTGAAAGGGAACTTAAGCAATATTGGTCACAACTAACTAAAAGGAAACATAAACGACATGAAGTGGCAAAATTTTGTGTATAGAAACAAGAGAATAACATATTTTTTTTCTGGAAAATAGACCCTCTTAAACAACATATACTACTTCCAAACCAAAATACATTTGACTTGCAAAAGAGGAATGTTTACTGACTCTTTCTCAGGAGGGATCCTTTGACCTCCTTGAGAATAGAGAAGCTTAACAAATCCAGCTCTATGTGCGCCTTTTCTTCATCATGGACAAATACAAAAGGTAAATCTAGAGCCAAAATGTATGCAATAGTTAGTTTAAGCTCTTACAGCCCCAAAAGCATATGATTTGATAACCTCCAAGTTTCAACATTACATTGAGCCTCAGACATATGTTTTGATTTCACACAGTTGTAGATCAAAGGTGAAAGCATGACTGAAAATCGAGAACATGTGATGAGTTCAGACTGACAGGAACATTAAGGTGGACAACCGATATGCCTGGTTAACAGAAAATTACGAGAACGGACTCCAATCATAGGAAATACATAAATGTGTGTGTATTCTTCAGGTTCTCAACATATAACAGCAAAAATGTACATAATGACATTTGCATGAAAGGTTCTTCTGCTATGCCCGTTCGATGTCTTGCTCTGTCATGCTCTTCTGATTCCTTTATTCCTATTAAAGCATCTCCTTTTCCAATCTATAAAAAAAAGTAGATCACATGCAGATGGGGCCTGTATCAGCGACACGACGAGAGAGGAAGTACTCATCATGCTCAATATCGATCGAGAACCACCTTGGTACTTACTGGTGGCAGTAGGCTATGAGAATACGTCATGCGCTCTGGCTCACTCACCGCGGGAAGTACACATCAATATTTTCTACACATTATTCAGAAAAAATTTATAAGCCTGATGTGGGCAACATGATACTAATTTATTCACGCACTTGTCATGCGGACAATAGGTGCATTTGAATTTGAAAATAAAGTTATCATTATTGGTATACGCATATACAGACTTTTCATGCACAAACTGAAGCTGACATGCACTGCAATCATGAATCAAACCTGCACGCGTGAAATACCTCTATAACGGTGAAGGTTAAAAAAATTTCTAATTTGGTAGCCATCTGAAATCATGCATCAACTCTCCAAATCATATCACGATCGACAATTTCCCAATTTGAAGTCTGCACATCAGTATAAAAAAATATCAATTTGAGGGTTGGGACATGGCTAATAAGATCTACTTTTTACAATCCAGTTTCACCCATAAGATGTCAAAGGGCATCTGAATTTGACGCTGTAGTGATCATCTGCAGACTTCGAATTATTTCTTTGAAAACATGTGAAAGAAGATGTTGAACTGTTGGCCTAGATTCAAAATTAGTCAAAAGATGATGAACTATTCTTATATTTTTTAATTTTTGTCCTTTTTATTGAAGTCTGACTACCATTGTGCAGCACCGCATGAACTGTCAATCACAGATATATCAACATCATGGTTTTCACTTTCGGAGATTCCCAAAAGCCAATTTAAATTGTTTAGTACAGGTGCAAGTCTTACCTCTTTTAATATTCTTTCAACATCTGAGATATATTGGGAACAAAGTACCTTACTGTTTTATGTTTGTCTCCGCTTACTTAAGTTAACTGCATGTTGTCTTCACTCTTTAGTGTGACTCACGGTTGACTGCATGTTGTCTTTAGTCCGGCTCATCTCTGTGACAAACACCTATAGTTCCAAACAAACCAAGCAAAACTAAATACCAAGACCTAAAATTAGGGATCAACAAGCACATGTGAGACTTCAGTTGTATTAAGTAGCAGAGTGAGGACCATGCTTGCTTCTCCACCTTGAAATGGTAGTCCATGGACATCTCTTGGGTCCTCATCAGCAGGCACTCGTCTGCATTCACTACATACAGTTATAGCAGCAGCTTCTACAATTGGCAACCACCCTTCCCAGGGATGCATATGCAATTGGACAGGAGCTGAACGTACTGAACTCCAAGTACGCCTGCATGAGCGTGAGCCTGGGTTGCGGAGGAGGAGCGGCGCGGTGTTGGCGAGGAACTCCAGCGCAGGATACGTGGAAGATGGCAACGAACTTGCAGCGGCGGGCGTAGGCATACCACACCTTGTCCTGGCGGGCCTCGTACCACACGTCGACGCCACTCCTGGCCCATCGTTCACACTCCTCCCTCACCAGCTCCTGCATGCATGCAGATGCACCGCTTACAAACTTGAAGACTTGAAATGGCACCTACCTTGGCGACGGGTCTGCGGAGTCGTCAAAGGACCTGCACAATTAATCGGTGGGCCAATGACGTGAGCCTGTAAGCTGCCCCCAATCGATAGTTGATACACCTATTTTCTCCGTGGACGCCATGACATGAGATTAATCCATCCTAAATTCTTAACTACTACTTCCTCTTCAAAGTTTAGCTAGCTCGATCTCTGTGACTCTCTCAACACTTGAGGTCGTTCGATCAATCGTCTTTACGCTAAACAACCTGTGTTAACTAAGCAAGCTATGCGTGTGTACATACCTCTCATTGTCCATCAGGATCTGGACGAGCACCATGGGGAAGTAGGTCACGGAGCCACCAGCCTCTTTGTCTCAAGGCAGATGGCCGGCCGCTGCCGCCGCCAGCGGCTTGTCTCATCTTCGCCGCGGTGCTAACCGTCTCGAGGAAGGCCATCTGGGCGAGCTGTTGGAAATATGCCCTAGAGGCAATAATAAAAGCATTATTATTATATTTCCTTGTTCATGATAATTGTCTTTATTCATGCTATAATTGTGTTATCCGGAAATCGTAATACATGTGTGAATAACAGACACCGACATGTCCCTAGTGAGCCTCTAGTTGACTAGCTCGTTGATCAACAGATAGTCATGGTTTCCTGACTATGGACACTGGATGTCATTGATAACGAGATCACATCATTGGGAGAATGATGTGATGGACAAGACCCAATCCTAAACATAGCACAAGATCGTATAGTTCGTTTGCTAGAGTTTTTCAATGTCAAGTATCTTTTCCTTAGACCATGAGATCGTGTAACTCCCGGATACTGTAGGAGTGCTTTGGGTATGCCAAACGTCACAACGTAACTGGGTGACTATAAAGGTAGACTACGGGTATCTCCGAAAGTGTCTGTTGGGTGACATGGATCAAGACTGGGATTTGTCACTCCGTATGACGGAGAGGTATCACTGGGCCCACTCGGTAATGCATCATCATAATGAGCTCAGAGTGACCAAGTGTCTGGTCACGGGATCATGCATTACGGTACGAGTAAAGTGACTTGCCGGTAACGAGATTGAACGAGGTATTGGGATACCGACGATCGAATCTCGGGCAAGTAACATATCGATAGACAAAGGGAATAGCGTACGGGGTTGATTGAATCCTCGACATCGTGGTTCATCCGATGAGATCATCGTGGAGCATGTGGGAGCCAACATGGGTATCCAGATCCCGCTGTTGGTTATTGACCGGAGAGTCGTCTCGGTCATGTCTGCTTGTCTCCCGAACCCGTAGGGTCTACACACTTAAGGTTCAGTTACGCTAGGGTTGTAGGGATATGTATATGCAGTAACCCGAATGTTGTTCAGAGTCCCGGATGAGATCCCGGACGTCACGAGGAGTTCCGGAATAGTCCGGAGGTAAAGATTTATATATGGGAAGTCCTGTTTCGGGCATCGGGACAAGTTTCGGGGTTATCGGTATTGTACCGGGACCACCGGAAGGGTCCCGGGGGTCCACCGGGTGGGTCCACCTGTCCCGGGGGGCCACATGGGCTGTAAGGGGGTGCGCCTTGGCCTAATGGGCCAAGGGCACCAGCCCCACATAGGCCCATGCGCCTAGGGTTCAAGGGGGCAAGAGTCCTAGGAGGGTAAGGCACCTCCTAGGTGCCTTGGGGGGAGGGAAACCCCCCTAGGCCGCCGCACCCCCTAGGAGATTGGATCTCCTAGGGCCGGCCACCCCCCCTTGGCACCCCTATATATAGTGGGGGAGAGGAGGGACTTCATACCTGAACGCCCTGGCCTTTGGTTGCCTCCTTCTCCCTCTCCAACACCTCCTCCACCTCCATAGTGCTTAGCGAAGCTCTGCCGGAGTACTGCAGCTCCATCAACACCACGCCGTCGTGCTGCTGCTGGTGCCATCTCCCTCAACCTCTCCTCCCTCCCTTGCTGGATCAAGAAGAGGAGACGTGGCTGTTCCGTACGTGTGTTGAACGCGGAGGTGCCGTCCGTTCGGCGCTGGTCATCGGTGATTTGGATCACGTCGAGTACGACTACATCATCACCGTTCTTTTGAACGCTTCCGCTCGCGATCTACAAAGGTATGTAGATGCATCTAATCACTCGTTGCTAGATGAACTCCTAGATGATCTTGGTGAAACGAGTAGGAAATTTTTTGTTTTCTGCAACGTTCCCCAACAGTGGCATCATGAGCTAGGTCTATGCGTAGTTCTTCTTGCGCGAGTAGAACACAATTTGTTGTGGGCGTAGATTTGTCAACTTTCTTGCCGTTACTAGTCCTTTCTTGCTTCAGCGGTATTGTGGGATGAAGCGGCCCGGACCAACCTTACACGTACGCTTACGTGAGACTGGTTCCACCGACTAACATGCACTAGTTGCATAAGGTGGCTGGCGGGTGTCTGTCTCTCCTACTTTAGTTGGAGCGGAATCGATGAACAGGGTCCTTATGAAGGGTAAATAGAAGTTGACAAATCACGTTGTGGCTTTAACGTAGGTAAGAAAACGTTCTTGCTAGAACCCTAATTCAGCCACGTAAAACTTGCAACAACAATTAGAGGACGTCTAACTTGTTTTTGCAGCAAGTGGTTTGTGATATGATATGGCCAAAGTTGTGATGAATGATGAATGATCTATATGTGATGTATGAGATGTTCATGCTATTGTAATAGGATTCACGACTTGCATGTCGATGAGTATGACAACCGGCAGGAGCCATAGGAGTTGTCTTTATTCTTTTATATGACCTGCGTGTCATCAAAAACGCCATGTAAATTACTTTACTTTATTGCTAAACGCGTTAGCCATAGTAGTAGAAGTAATAGTTGGCGAGCAACTTCATGGAGACACGATGATGGAGATCATGATGATGGAGATCATGGTGTCAAGCCGGTGACAAGATGATCATGGAGCCCCAAGATGGAGATCAAAGGAGCTATGCGATATTGGCCATATCATGTCACGTTTATTATTTGATTGCATGTGATGTTTATCATGTTTTGCATCTTGTTTACTTAGAACGACGGTAGTAAATAAGATGACCCCTCACAATAAATTCAAGAAGTGTTCCCCCTAACTGTGCACCGTTGCGACAGTTTGCTGTTTCAAAACACCACGTGATGATCTGGTGTTTTATTCAGACGTTCACATACAACGGGTGTAAGACAGATTTACACATGCAAACACTTAGGTTGACTTGACGAGCCTAGCATGTACAGACATGGCCTCGGAACACAGAAGACCGAAAGGTCGAGCATGAGTCGTATAGAAGATACGATCAACATGAAGATGTTCACCGATGTTGACTAGTCCGTCTCACGTGATGATCAGAAACGGTCTAGTTTAACTCGGATCATGTAATACTTAGATGACTAGAGGGATGTCTAATCTAAGTGGGAGTTCACTAATAATTTGATTAGTTGAACTTAATTATCATGAACTTAGTCTAAAATCTTTGCAATATGTCTTGTAGATCAAATGGCCAACGTAGTCCTCAACTTCAACGCGTTCCTAGAGAAAACTAAGCTGAAAGACGATGGCAGCAACTATACGGACTGGGTCCGGAACCTGAGGATCATCCTCATAGCTGCCAAGAAAGATCATGTCCTACAAGCACCGCTTGGTGACGCACCCGTTCTCCCTGCGGAACAAGACGTTATGAACGCTTGGCAGGCACGCTTCGATGACTACTCCCTCGTTCAGTGCGGCATGCTTTACAGCCTAGAGCCGGGGCTCCAAAAGCGTTTTGAGAGACATGGAGCATATGAGATGTTCGAAGAGCTGAAAATGGTTTTCCAAGCTCATGCCCGGGTCGAGAGATATGAAGTCTCCGATAAATTCTTCAGTTGTAAGATGGAGGAAAACAGTTCTGTCAGTGAGCACATACTCACTATGTCTGGGTTGCATAACCGCTTGACTCAGCTGGGGGTTAATCTCCCGGATGATGCGGTCATTGACAGAATCCTCCAGTCGCTTCCACCAAGCTACAAGAGCTTTGTGATGAACTTCAATATGCAGGGGATGGAAAAGACCATTCCTGAAGTATTTGCTATGCTGAAATCAGCAGAGGTAGAAGTCAGGAAGGAACATCAAGTGTTGATGGTCAATAAAACCACTAAGTTCAAGAAAGGCAAGGGTAAAAAGAACTTCAAGAAGGACGGCAAGGAGGTTGCCGCGCCCGGCAAGCAAGCTGCTGGGAAGAAGCCAAAGAATGGACCCAAGCCCGAGACTGAGTGCTTTTATTGCAAGGGAAGCGGTCACTGGAAGCGGAACTGCCCTAAGTACTTAGCGGATAAGAAGGCCGGCAAAACAAAAGGTATATGTGATATACATGTAATTGATGTGTACCTTACTAGTGCCCGTAGTGGCTCCTGGGTATTTGATACCGGTGCAGTTGCTCACATTTGTAACTCAAAGCAGGGGCTGCGGAATAAGCGGAAACTGGCAAAGGACGAGGTGACGATGCGCGTCGGGAATGGTTCCAAGGTCAATGTGATCGCCGTCGGCACGCTACCTCTGCATCTCCCTTTGGGATTAGTTTTAAACCTTAATAATTGTTATTTAGTGCCAGCTTTGAGCATGAACATTGTATCGGGATCTCGTTTAATTCGAGATGGCTACTCTTTTAAATCTGAGAATAATGGTTGTTCCATTTTTATGAGAGATATGTTTTATGGTCATGCTCCTATGGTGAATGGTTTATTCTTTATGAATCTCGAACGTGATGCTACACATATTCATAATGTGAGTACCAAAAGAAGTAAGGTTAATAATGATAGTCCCACATACTTGTGGCACTGCCGCCTTGGTCACATAGGTGTCAAACGCATGAAGAAGCTCCATGCTGATGGACTTTTAGAGTCTCTTGATTATGAATCATTTGACACGTGCGAACCATGCCTTATGGGTAAAATGACCAAGACTCCGTTCTCAGGAACAATGGAGCGAGCAACCGACTTATTGGAAATCATACATACCGATGTGTGCGGTCCAATGAGTGTTGAGGCTCGCGGTGGCTATCGTTATGTTCTCACCCTCACTGATGATTTAAGTAGGTATGGGTATATCTACTTAATGAAACACAAGTCTGAAACCTTTGAAAAGTTCAAGGAATTTCAGAGTGAGGTTGAAAATCAACGTGACAGGAAAATCAAGTTTCTACGATCAGATCGTGGAGGAGAATACTTGAGTCACGAGTTTGGGTCACACTTAAGAAAATGTGGAATAGTTTCACAACTCACGCCGCCTGGAACACCTCAGCGTAATGGTGTGTCTGAACGTCGTAATCGCACTCTGTTAGATATGGTGCGATCTATGATGTCTCTTACCGATTTACCGCTTTCCTTTTGGGGCTATGCTTTAGAGACTGCCGCATTCACTTTAAATAGGGCTCCGTCGAAATCCGTTGAGACGACACCGTATGAATTATGGTTTGGGAAGAAACCTAAGCTGTCGTTTCTAAAAGTTTGGGGATGCGATGCTTATGTCAAGAAACTTCAACCTGAAAAGCTCGAACCCAAATCGGAAAAATGCGTCTTCATAGGATACCCAAAAGAAACTATTGGGTACACCTTCTACCTCAGATCCGAAGGCAAGATCTTTGTTGCCAAGAATGGGTCCTTTCTGGAGAAAGAATTTCTCTCGAAAGAAGTAAGTGGGAGGAAAGTAGAGCTTGATGAAGTATTACCTCTTGAACCGGAAAATGGCGCAACTCAAGAAAATGTTCCTGAGGTGCCAGCACCGACTAGAGAGGGAGTTAATGATAATGATCAAGATACTTCTGATCAAGCCCCTACTGAAATTCGAAGGTCCACAAGGACACGTTCCGCACCAGAGTGGTATGGCAACCCTGTCTTGGAAATCATGTTGTTAGACAACGGTGAACCTTCGAACTATGAAGAACCGATGGCGGGCCCGGATTCCGACAAATGGCTAGAAGCCATGAAATCCGAGATAGGATCCATGTATGAAAACAAAGTATGGACTTTGACTGACTTGCCCGTTGAGAGGCGAGCCATAGAAAATAAATGGATTTTTAAGAAGAAGACAGACGCGGATGGTAATGTGACCATCTATAAAGCTCGACTTGTCGCTAAGGGTTATCGACAAGTTCAAGGGGTTGACTACGATGAGACTTTCTCACCGGTAGCGAAGCTAAAGTCCGTCCGAATCATGTTAGCAATTGCCGCATTCTATGATTACGAAATATGGCAAATGGACGTCAAAACAGCATTCCTTAATGGTTTCCTTAAGGAAGAATTGTATATGATGCAGCCGGAAGGTTTTGTCGATCCTAAGAATGCTGACAAAGTGTGCAAGCTTCAACGCTCGATTTATGGGCTGGTGCAAGCATCTCGGAGTTGGAACATTCGCTTTGATGAGATGATCAAAGCGTTTGGGTTTACACAGACTTATGGAGAAGCCTGCGTTTACAAGAAAGTGAGTGGGAGCTCTGTAGCATTTCTCATATTATATGTAGATGACATACTGTTGATGGGAAATGATATAGAACTCTTGGACAGCATCAAGGCCTACTTGAATAAAAGTTTTTCAATGAAGGACCTTGGAGAAGCTGCTTATATATTAGGCATCAAAATCTATAGAGATAGATCAAGACGCCTCATAGGTCTTTCACAAAGCACATACCTTGATAAAATATTGAAGAAGTTCAATATGGATCAATCCAAGAAAGGGTTCTTGCCTGTGTTACAAGGTGTGAAATTGAGCTCAGCTCAATGTCCGACCACGGCAGAAGATATAGAAGAGATGAGCGTCATCCCCTATGCCTCAGCCATAGGTTCTATTATGTATGCCATGCTGTGTACCAGACCTGATGTTAACCTTGCCGTCAGTTTGGTAGGAACGTACCAAAGTAATCCCGGCAAGGAACACTGGACAGTGGTCAAGAATATCCTGAAGTACCTGAAAAGGACTAAGGAAATGTTTCTCGTTTATGGAGGTGACGAAGAGCTCGTCGTAAAGGGTTACGTCGACGCTAGCTTCGACACAGATCTGGATGACTCTAAGTCACAAACCGGATACGTGTATATTTTGAATGGTGGGGCAGTAAGCTGGTGCAGTTGCAAGCAAAGCGTCGTGGCGGGATCTACATGTGAAGCGGAGTACATGGCAGCCTCGGAGGCAGCACATGAAGCAATATGGGTGAAGGAGTTCATCACCGACCTAGGAGTCATACCCAATGCGTCGGGGCCGATCAAGCTCTTCTGTGACAACACTGGAGCTATTGAACTTGCCAAGGAGCCCAGGTTTCACAAGAAGACAAGGCACATCAAGCGTCGCTTCAACTCCATTCGTGAAAATGTTCAAGATGGAGACATAGAGATTTGTAAAGTACATACGGACCTGAATGTAGCAGATCCGTTGACTAAACCTCTCCCTAGAGCAAAACATGATCAACACCAGAATTCCATGGGTGTTCGATTCATCACAATGTAACTAGATTATTGACTCTAGTGCAAGTGGGAGACTGTTGGAAATATGCCCTAGAGGCAATAATAAAAGCATTATTATATTTCCTTGTTCATGGTAATTGTCTTTATTCATGCTATAATTGTGTTATCCGGAAATCGTAATACATGTGTGAATAACAGACATCAACATGTCCCTAGTGAGCCTCTAGTTGACTAGCTCGTTGATCAACAGATAGTCATGGTTTCCTGACTATGGACACTGGATGTCATTGATAACGAGATCACATCATTAGGAGAATGATGTGATGGACAAGACCCAATCCTAAACATAGCACAAGATCGTATAGTTCGTTTGCTAGAGTTTTCCAATGTCAAGTATCTTTTCCTTAGACCATGAGATCGTGTAACTCCCGGATACCGTAGGAGTGCTTTGGGTATGCCAAACGTCACAACGTAACTGGGTGACTATAAAGGTAGACTACGGGTATCTCCGAAAGTGTCTGTTGGGTGACATGGATCAAGACTGGGATTTGTCACTCCGTATGACGGAGAGGTATCACTGGGCCCACTCGGTAATGCATCATCATAATGAGCTCAGAGTGACCAAGTGTCTGGTCACGGGATCATGCATTACGGTATGAGTAAAGTGACTTGCCGGTAACGAGATTGAACGAGGTATTGGGATACCGGCGATCGAATCTCGGGCGAGTAACATATCGATAGACAAAGGGAATAGCGTACGGGGTTGATAGAATCCTCGACATCGTGGTTCATCCGATGAGATCATCGTGGAGCATGTGGGAGCCAACATGGGTATCCAGATCCCGCTGTTGGTTATTGACCGGAGAGTCGTCTCGGTCATGTCTGCTTGTCTCCCGAACCCGTAGGGTCTACACACTTAAGGTTCAGTTACGCTAGGGTTGTAGGGATATGTATATGCAGTAACCCGAATGTTGTTCGGAGTCCCGGATGAGATCCCGGACGTCACGAGGAGTTCCGGAATGGTCCGGAGGTAAAGATTTATATATGGGAAGTCCTGTTTCGGGCATCGGGACAAGTTTCGGGGTTATCGGTATTGTACCGGGACCACCGGAAGGGTCCCGGGGGTCCACCGGGTGGGTCCACCTGTCCCGGGGGGCCACATGGGCTGTAAGGGGGTGCGCCTTGGCCTAATGGTCCAAGGGCACCAGCCCCACATAGGCCCATGCGCCTAGGGTTCAAGGGGGCAAGAGTCCTAGGAGGGTAAGGCACCTCCTAGGTGCCTTGGGGGGGAGGGAAACCCCCCTAGGCCGCCGCACCCCCTAGGAGATTGGATCTCCTAGGGCCGGCCACCCCCCCTTGGCACCCCTATATATAGTGGGGGAGAGGAGGGACTTCATACCTGAACGCCCTGGCCTTTGGTTGCCTCCTTCTCCCTCTCCAACACCTCCTCCACCTCCATAGTGCTTAGCGAAGCTCTGCCGGAGTACTGCAGCTCCATCAACACCACGCCGTCGTGCTGCTGCTGGTGCCATCTCCCTCAACCTCTCCTCCCTCCCTTGCTGGATCAAGAAGAGGAGACGTGGCTGTTCCGTACGTGTGTTGAACGCGGAGGTGCCGTCCGTTCGGCGCTGGTCATCGGTGATTTGGATCACGTCGAGTACGACTACATCATCACCGTTCTTTTGAACGCTTCCGCTCGCGATCTACAAAGGTATGTAGATGCATCTAATCACTCGTTGCTAGATGAACTCCTAGATGATCTTGGTGAAACGAGTAGGAAATTTTTTGTTTTCTGCAACGTTCCCCAACACGAGCACCATAATCAACATGGCCATGCATAGCATCACCGCTCCTCTAAGCAGCGACACGGAGAGGGAGCTCCATGCCCGGAACAGCAGCTGCAGGGCGGCGGCCACCGATGGCGAGAATGAAACGGTCAAGCAGTCGATCGCCATTCATGTCGCAAAGGAGGAGAAGTCAATGCAGGCGGAGACACGGGGGATGGAACCGAAGACTTGTACGGGAGATGGTGGAGGTGGTGAGAGGCGGCGGCCATGAGGAGATCCGCAAGAAGATGGGACGGGGTAAGTGGATCGGCGATGGCTGATGGGATGGAACCGTGGAAGACGAAACTGCTTGGTAGACTCCCTGTGATCGGGTCAGTTGGGAGCGGAGAGGGGAGATCGTGGGTGGGCATCATGAGGGTGAGGCTGTGAGGGAATCGGGAGCGAGGAGCTGGGAGAACAAAGGGGCGATGGTCGTGGCTAATTTTTTTTACGGAGAAATCGTGCGAGGGAGGTGGTACGAGGGGAGGACCGAACGAGATGGGGGAGCGAAGGAGGTCGAACCATCACGACGTTCGATTCTCCTTTAATGGTAGAGATATAGCTCATTGAGCTAATGTTATTCCAAGACTGTTATTTCAGGAAAGCTCAATGAATGGCATGGCTTGGATGATGAAAGTGAATCCCTCAAAATATTAAGGACAAAGGATTGACTCAAGCTCAAAAGCTCAAGACTCTTCATTTTACCAAGATGGGGATCTCGGTCTCACCAAGATGGGATTGTAATATCTCTGTTTCCCTTCGTAACGTTCCGGTCTAACCGGAGTGAGCGGTCGGTCCCACCGAGATTGCAATGTAAACTCTCTGTTTCCCTTTTGTAACATTTCGGTCTCACCGAAAAGAGCAAATCGGTCCCACCGAGTTTATCTCACCAACTCTCTGGAAAGCTTATTACCAAAATCGGTCTTCCCGAGTTTGAGTAATCGGTCTTACCGAGATTACGTTATGCCCTAACCCTAACCATATCGGTCCTACCGAGTTGCATGTCAGTCCCACCGAAAATCCTAACGGTCACTAGGTTTACTAAATCGGTCCGACCGAGTCTGTTGAATCGGTCCCACCGAGTTTGGTAAATTGTGTGTAACGGTTAGATTTTGTGTGGAGGCTATATATACCCCTCCACCTCCTCTTCATTCGTTGAGAGAGCCATCAGAACAAACCTACACTTCCAACTTACCATTTCTGAGAGAGAACCACCTACTCATGTGTTGAGGCCAAGATATTCCATTCCTACCATATGAATCTTGATCTCTAGCCTTCCTCAAGTTGCTTTCCACTCAAATCTTCTTTCCACCAGATCCAAAACCTATGAGAGAGAGTTGAGTATTGGGAAGACTATCATTTGAAGCACAAGAGCAAGGAGTTCATCATCAACGCACCATTTGTTACTTCTTGGAGAGTGGTGTCTCCTAGATTGGCTAGGTGTCACTTGGGAGCCTCCGACAAGATTGTGGAGTTGAACCAAGGAGTTTGTAAGGGCAAGGAGATCGCCTACTTCGTGAAGATCTACCGCTAGTGAGGCAAGTCCTTCATGGGCGACAGCCATGGTGGGATAGACAAGGTTGCTTTTTCGTGGACCCTTCATGGGTGGAGCCCTCCGTGGACTCGCGCAACTGTTACCCTTCGTGGGTTGAAGTCTCCATCAACATGGATGTATGATAGCACCACCTATCGGAACCATGCCAAAAACATCCGTGTCTCCAATTGCGTTTGAATCCTCCAAACCCTTCCCTTTACTTTCTTGCAAGTTGCATGCTTTAATTTCCGCTGCCTATATACTCTTTGCATGCTTGCTTGAATTGTGTGATGATTGCTTGACTTGTCCCTAGATAGCTAAAATCTGCCAAACTCTAAAAGTGGGAAAAGGTTAAGTTTTTAATTGGTCAAGTAGTCTAATCACCCCCCTCTAGACATACTTCAAGGTCCTACAAGTGGTATCAGAGCTTTGGTCTCCATTTGCTTTGATTTCCATAGCTTTAGGTGGTCATAGCCTTGGTTTCACAACCTAGGAGAGTATGGCGTCTAGTGAGGGAAATTATCACCGTAGAGGTCCTTATTTTGATGGTACTAATTTTGCTAGTTGGAAGCATAAGATGAAAATGCATATTCTCAGACATAACCCCGCCGTTTGGGCAATTATTTGTATTGGCTTGCAAGGTGAATTCTTTGATGGGAGAGAGCCGAACCGTGAAGCTAATGCGGAAGAATTGAAGATGCTGCAATACAACGCTCAAGCTTGTGATATCATCTTCAACGGATTGTGCCCCGAAGAATTCAACAAAATCAGCCGTCTTGAGAATGCAAAGGAAATTTGGGATACTTTGGTTGATATGCATGAAGGTACCGACTCCGTCAAGGAATCCAAGTTGGATGTGCTCCAAAGTCAGCTTGACAAGTTCAAAATGAAGGATGGTGAAGGTGTCGCTGAAATGTACTCTAGGCTTGCACTTATCACAAATGAGATTGCCGGCTTAGGGAGTGAAGAGATGACCGACAGATTCATCATCAAGAAGATCCTAAGAGCATTGGATGGAAAGTATGATATCATGTGCACGTTGATCCAAATGATGCCAAACTACAAAGATCTCAAGCCAACGGAAGTCATTGGAAGAATTGTTGCTCATGAGATGTCACTTAAGGATAAGGAGGAACTTCACAACAAGTCAAGTGGTGCTTACAAAGCCTCATGTGAAGCCCCCACATCATCAAGTGAGAAACAAACCTTCAATGAAGAATTGAGCTTAATGGTGAAGAACTTCAACAAATTCTACAAGAGTAGAAGCAAAGAAAGAAGCTCCAAGTCAAGGTCTTACAATGACAAAAGATCTTCTAGTCGAGAGCGAAATTGCTACAATTGTGGGAGACTCAGACACTATTCCAATGAGTGTACGACACCCTACAAAAGAAGAGAAGATTCTCCAAAAAGAAGAAGCAAAAGAGAAGAATCACCACCAAGAGAGAGGAGGAGTAGAGATGATCGTTATGAACAAAGACCCTCACGGAGAAGCAAGGATTCGGAAAGGAAGGACAAGTCATCAAGGAGCTACACAAAATGAAGACATCAAGCTCATGTTGGTGAATGGGTATCCGGTTCTGACTCCGACAATCACTCCGAGAGAAGCTATCACTCTGACTCCGAATATACTCAAGATGAAGGTGTTGCCGGTCTAGCACTTGTGTCAACCAACTCCTACGACATATTTGATTCACCAAATGAAGGAATTGGAAGATGCTTCATGGCCAAAGGTCCAAAGGTAACACATCCCGAGTATGTTGATTTCAATAGTGATGAAGATGACTTGCTTGTGGATGATGATTTACTTGTTGACAACTATAGTGATGAATACTACGATGAAACGTCAATTAATCATGCTAATCAAGGTAAAACGAGTGACAATGATAAGGAGAAGATTGAGCTCCTAACTAAGGAACTAAACACTCTTAAGTTGGCTCATGAAACTATCTTCGAAGATCATCGAGTACTTTTAAGGGCTCATGAGAAGTTACGCTTTGAAAAGCTCAATCTTGAGCAAGAGCATGAGTTCTTAAATGCAATCAATGATGATCTCCGTAAGAAAAGTTCTTCTTACATTGCCAAGCGTTTACTCTTATCCACTTACATGCCTCAAGTCAAGTCTAGTAACAAGTACAAGAAAGATCCTTCCTCTAGTAGTAACAATAATAATGTCAAATCCAATATTGTTGCTTCTAGTAGTTCTCTTGATTCCACTAATGATTCTCTTAGCCAAGTTACACTTGAGCAAGAAAATAGCTTATTGAAGGGAATTATAGAGAAGGGTGTTTACAAGAGCCTTGCTGGGAGTAAGCAATTCGAGGAAATTGTACGCAAGCAATGAAGGCACCGGAAGAATCAAGGTGTTGGTTTTGAACGAAAGTTCAATCCCAATGGAGTTGAGTGGGAAGAAGATCAATACCCCAAGACGAAGTTTGTTCCTCAACAAGAGAAGTATGATCCTACTTCCTTCAAGGGAACACAGGCACAAGATGATCTTCCACCGCAAGACCACAAGAACAAAGGCAAGGACAAGCTTCAAGAAGAGATTGATGCATTTGAAGAAGCACCTAGGGTCTCGGTCAAGTGGATTCCCAAGACTACGTCAAGTTCTACTTCATCAAGTACAACTACAACTCCAAGGATTCCCATCAAGATGATGTGGATCCCGAAGAAGAAGAACTAGAGAGTTCTTGAGGGTGACTCCGCCGACATTCTTCACTCATATCATTATGGCAAGAACAAGTGCAATCATCTTCCACATCTTGCACTAGTTCAAGGAGTCACAAACCCTCATGTTGGTAAGGCAAGGGACAAGGTAACCTAATGATTTCATGGACATTATCTTGTGTGTGCATCACTCTATGTCTATGGATATTCTTGTCTGTTCCTTGTGGGACTAACCCATGTAGGTAAGTTGAAAGTGCAACTCACTCCAAAGGATTGCTCCAAGTGATCTACACCAACATTGAGCATCCACATCTTCAACACCTACATGAAGTCATCATCGACAAAACCCAAGGTTAGTTCATCCCTCTAAAAGGGGATCTCACATCTAGGGGGAGCTTAACTCTAAGAATTGAGTCAAAGCAACTCTAATGGTGTGAAGACATCAATGCATTATGTAAAAGTGGTAACCCCACTTGTGCTTAAACAATGACTATGACCTATGATCAAATGTTTTCATTTGACTCCTAAGTCAATATACTCATATATAGATGACCTAGTCATCGCCAATTGTTTTGATAGATACTAGAATTGGTTGTGCATGTTTTGCCACATATTTCAATTGCCATCTTATTGTGTGAGCATGTTGGTGCATGTTTTCCTCATTCAAGGACATCCACTTGTTGTTTTGGCTCCTTTTTCTCTTTTCCAAGTGGATGGACAAGAATGCCTAAGAACCTTCTCTAGCTATCTATGCTTTTCTCGTCTCAAACTCTATTCATGCTACATCACAAAATTTGATCAAGTCAGATTCGAACCACTCTGTGTGAGGAGCACATGGAGTCCCCGATTCGTCATAGACTTAAACTTCCAAAACTTCTTTGTGATTCTCGGTCTGACCGATTCCTCCATTTCGGTCCCACCAAGATCACTAAGTCAATGTAGGTTTTCAATCTCGGTGCAACCGATTTGAACTTTTCGGTCACACCGAGTTGCTGTAACTGTACACAGTTATGCATCTCGGTGCCACCGAGTTGTTCCACTCGGTCACACCGACAGGGTCGGGCTATATATAGTCACGGGCAAAAATTTGGAAATTTCTCCGAACCTCTTCGCCCGCGATAGCTCGCTCTGCCATCAGGGTCTCCAGATCGTCTCCTCGTCGCCAGCCGCCTCCTGTCGCTAGTCTCCGCCGCCGTCAATGGATTTCACCCCCGCCGTTGCTGCCGTAGCGAGTTCATCGCCAAGCTAGGGTATGGACTCGATCACAGTGCTATCCTCGTCTGATTCCTAGCACATTGTGTTCTTAATGATTCTTGCCACGATTGAGACACTCCTATCCAGTAATTGCAATCCTTAGATTAGATGAGATTTGAAAATTTAGGGTTAGGTTTCCGCCGAAACCATCTCGGACCAACCGAGTTGAAAAACTCGGTCCCATCGATTTGGCTAATGCCATTGCACTAGTAACTCTCGGTCTGACCGAGAATTGCTAATCGGTGAGACCGATTTTAGGACTTTGTGAAACCCTAGCAGTCTCGGTGCCACCAAACTGTGACTCGGTCCAACCGAGTTCATCAGTTTAGGTTCCAAAACTGCTTCGGTATCACCGAGTTTGAAAATCGGTTCATCCGAAATGCTTTCCGTGGAAAACTAAAACTGAATTTTTGAATCATTCTTTTGCAAAAATCTCTGCATTTTGTGATGCTCATCCACTCTATCTCATCTATAACTCTTCACAGGGTCAGCAGTCAGTGATTTGCAGCATGTCAGACCAAAGTGACAGTCGGAACAGGTCAGAAGAGCAGATACACATGAGTGAGGGCACTAGTCCCTCTAGCACTTCAGATGAAGGCAGTAGGAGCACCCCAAGCAACTTGCCTAAAGCTGCCACCAGGGCCAGGAAGAAGAGAACCTCAGATTCTGAGGATGAGTATTATAAAGCAGAAGAGGATGAGGCTACCTCCAAGAAGGTAGTGCTCAAGAAGGAGTATGCCTCTGCCAAGAACACTAAACCTGGACTCAATAGGAAGGTTCCTGCCAAGAGGACACCTATGTTGAAGGTCAGAGGATCTACTCAAGTACCTGAGAAGTCTGAACCCAAAGAGGCACCCGCAAAGAGAGTCACAACTTCCAAACCCAAGAAAGTTCCCACTGGAGAAACTATGAAGTTTGCCATTGAATTAGAGGATGAAGCTGCTGCTCAGGATAAGAAGAAGAAGAGAGCCAGAACCACTACTGCCCAGGTTCTTGGAAATCCCTCAATGAGGAGAGACTCTGAAGAGGAAGAAGAGGTTGCTGCACCAGCACCCAAGGCACAAAAGCTTATGGGTGATGCAATTAAGTCAGGGGCTGCAACATCAAAGCCCAAGAAAGCACCCAAAGCTGCCCCAAGGCCAAGCTTGCACCAAAGAGGAATACCAGGAGTATTCCAGCTGCTGAGAAGAACAAGGCCCCAGTGCCTGAAGTTGCTGATGAGGAAGATGAAGAAGGACAAGTCCCGAGGAAGCTCAAGCCCAAGATACCAGACCACAATGATGCCCATCCTGTGGCTGAGGACATAAACATCAGAAGAGACTCAGGGTTGAGGCTATGGAGGATGACAGATCCATATGCCACAAGGAGAAGGACTGCTGTTGATTACAGGTTCCATACAAAGGAACAGAAGGACTTCTATGAGACAATTTTGTTGGACAAGAAGCCCATAGTGTGTGATATGAGGTGGGTCGACTGGACCTACATGAAGGAAAATGAAGAGCACTATCCTGGAGTGCAAGAAAGTTTTGTTGCTTGTGGAGTTGCAGATTTTGTTGGGCAAAAGCTAACCAACTGGAATGATGAACTCATTATGCAATTCTACTCCATAGCACACTTCTATCAGATGGGAGGATAGCTTGGATGTTTGAAGGTACAAGGTACCAGTCAACTGTTGAGGAGTGGGAAAAACTGATCAATGCCCCAAAGGAGAGTGAAGATGACTTGGATGTCTATGCCAAGAAGAAGATGGACCACAATTCCATGGCACACATGTATAAGGAGATCCCAGACAAAGCCATTGAGACACATAAGTTTGGGTCAGTCCAATTTCTTCTGTCAGGGCTGCCAACAATCAACTGCATCCTAAGACACACTCTGTTGCCTAAGTCTGGTGACCACAACATGATTAGAGGGCATGCAATCAACATGTTGCATTTGTTTGATCTGCCACAGAAATTCAAGGTCATGAGCCTTATGGTTGAAACCACTAAGAGGACGGCAGCAGATCAAAAGAGAAGTTGTGGATATGCCCCTCAGATTCAGGAGTTGATTAACTCAAAGATGGGCACAGGAAAATATCAATTGGATAAGGAACATTTTCCTCTCTATCCAGACTTTGAGGAGAATCATGTTGTCATGAATGAGAATGAACCATCATCAGTACAAGCTCAAGAGAAGAAGGAGAAGGCAAGGAAAGAGAAGGCTGTCAAGATGCCAACTCAAGAGGAGGCATCTGAGTACTTTTTGAAGAACAAGCAGGATCAGCTTGGTTACTTGATAGCATCATCACTGGGGATTGAGAAGGGATTGGCCATCCTCACTCAAAATCAGAAGAGCTTGGAAAGAATCATGGAACAAAAATTCTATGATCTTGATGTCAAAGTAACTGAGATTTAGTCTGTTGTGGAGCAGCTATAGGATGACATGCAGGAGAGGAAGGGCAAGACTACCACTAATGTATTTGCCAAAGTGTCTAGAGCTCAGAGGTCAGCTGCAGTGCCTGTGCCATACACCAGAGCCACATCATCTGCACCAGCTACAACTCCTACAGCTCCAATGCAACCAGCTCCAGCACCAACTCCTCCAGCTCCCTCTACACCACCACATGAAGATCAAGCCTGAGAGTCATTCTAGTACTATGCATTTTCTATGAACTTTTTGGCAACTTGTTGCCAAAGGGGGAGAAACATGTATAGATCATAGGCTTTGAGAGAGAGAGTGTTGCTTTTATTCTCTCTTGCTTTGGTGGTTAAACTTTGTTTGCTTTTGAATGCTTGAGATACTATGCTGTTTTTGTGAGACATTGATGATCATGTGTTTGATCATAAGCTACACTTATGCATGTTTGATGATATTATCTTACCTATCCTTATATGATCATTCACTTTGCTTGGTGATGAGTGCATGTATTCAATCTTTATCATTTTGAGCACTCCACCAAGATGTATGTGACATGGAAGAGTAACCCATGAGACTAATTCCTTGTGCATTTCTAGTCCAAAGCAAATCATAAACTATGCACAAATTTAGGGGGAGCTCTTGCTTATCACATACTTCTCAAAGCGACGATGTTTTTCAATCTTATTATCATTTGTCGGAGCTTTGGTCTATATGTTGTCATCAATTACCAAAAAGGGGGAGATTGAAAGTGCAACTATCCCTAGGTGGTTTTGGTAATTCATAACAACATATAGCTCATTGAGCTAATGCTATTCCAAGACTATTATTTCAGGAAAGCTCAATGAATGGCATGGCATGGATGATGAAAGTGGATCCCTCAAAATACTAAGGACAAAGGATTGGCTCAAGCTCAAAAGCTCAAGACTCTTCATTTTACATTTTAGTGATCCAAGATCACATTGAGTCTATAGGAAAAGCCAATACTATCAAGGAGGGATGAGGTGTTGCTTAATGAGCCTCTTGCTTCATGTGCTTGGTGATATGCTCCAAAAACCCTCAACTACTTTCTCACATCCACAAATGACCTAAACCTAAAGCCAAAATCGGTCACACCGATTCTTCCTATCCGGCGCCACCGAGTTCTAATGTCATAGCCACTGCCACAAACCCTAGGCAAATTGCTCCTACCGATAGGGATCTCGATCTCACCGAGATGGGATTGTAATCTCTCTATTTCCCTTCGTAATGTTTCGGTCTAACTGAAGTGAGCGATCGGTCCCACCGAGATTGCAATGTAAATTCTCTGTTTCCCTTTTGTAACATTTCGGTCTCACCGAAAAGAGAAAATCGGTCCCACCGAGTTTATCTGACCAACTCTCTGGAAAGCTTATTACCAAAATCGGTCTTACCGAGTTTTAGTAATCGGTCTTACCGAGATTACGTTATGCCCTAACCCTAACCATATCGATCCTACCGAGTTGCATGTCAGTCCCACCCCTAACGGTCACTAGGTTTACTAAATCGGTCCGACCGAGTCTGTTGAATCAGTCCCACCGAGTTTGGTAAATTGTGTGTAACGGTTAGATTTTGTGTGGAGGCTATATATACCCCTCCACCTCCTCTTCATTCATGGAGAGAGCCATCAGAACAAACCTACACTTCCGACTTACCATTTCTGAGAGAGAACCACCTACTCATGTGTTGAGGCCAAGATATTCCATTCCTACCATATGAATCTTGATCTCTAGCCTTTCCCAAGTTGCTTTCCACTCAAATCTTCTTTCCACCAGATCCAAAACCTATGAGAGAGAGAGTTGAGTGTTGGGAAGACTATCATTTGAAGCACAAGAGCAAGGAGTTCATCATCAATGCACCATTTGTTACTTCTTGGAGAGTGGTGTCTCCTAGATTGGCTAGGTGTCACTTGGGAGCCTCCGACAAGATTGTGGAGTTGAACCAAGGAGTTTGTAAGGGCAAGGAGATCGCCTACTTCGTGAAGATCTACCGCTAGTGAGGCAAGTCCTTCGTGGGCGACGGCAATGGTGGGATAGACAAGGTTGCTTCTTCGTGGACCCTTCGTGGGTGGAGCCCTCTGTGGACTCGCGCAACCGTTACCCTTTGTGGGTTGAAGTCTCCATCAACGTGGATGTACGATAGCACCACCTATCGGAACCACGCCAAAAACATCCGTGTCTCCAATTGCGTTTGAATCCTCCAAACCATTCCCTTTAGGGACAATTCCATTCTTGCCCCTAGTTGGTTCCCACCCCCGGGTTTTGCCCTTACTTTTCGGGCATGCTCAGTTTTGCCCTTAGTTTTTCCCCTCCGTCAGCTCGAATGCCCTTCTGTCACAGCTCCGCTTGGTCAGCACCGTTTGACCGTGATGGCTCGACGTTTTGGACACATTTGCCCTTGGGTTTGATACCCCCCACCTGTTTAGTCGTCTTCTAGCTCCCGCTTCACAAGAAAATAGAGAAGCGGCTGGGAAGAGAGGTGTGACATCGTGGTGTGGGGAGAGGTGGGAAGGACCATGTCGACGTCGGCCATCTCGTCGGAGAACTCGCCGCCGGCAGCCGAACAGGTTTGATAGCTCATCTGGTCCCCTGCTTTTCTAGGGTTTGCTAGATTTGGGGGTTAATTTATGGATCTTGGCCTGATTTAGGTGGATGGGGTAGGCATTGTTCAGCACAGCTCCGAGTTCTACTTGGCAGACTCGACATACTGTGGCTTGGAGCCGCGCTCGAAGCATCGTTGCCCGAGGCACCAGCTAATCCCGGCTTGTCGTGTCGCCTGGGGAGGCGCAAGCACTGGACGTCGTTTTTTGGGTTGCCCTCTGGATGTATGATTTCATTTGCACTGCATTTTCGTTTCCATTTTCTTATTTAACTTTCAAGGAGAATTTTAATCAAATTTATTGATTCAGTTGCCAGATGAATGTGAATGGGCAGTTTGGGTTGACCCACCACCTCCAGAACGTGTTGGTCTTGCCTTTGAAGAACTGCACGAAGTGATCGAACATAGCTGGATCAGAAGTCACCACCTGGAGAAGAGATCAATTGATCTTGCGAAGAAGAATCGTGCATTGAACAAGGAGTTGAAGAAAATGAAAGAAATTATGTGCATAGGGACAATGTTGTTTGCTAGCATTTTCATTTGTTTTCTAGCAATCTCAATGGCTGTCTGTGCACAGAATGCACATTAGTTTATGATCTATGTAGCTCAAATGCACTTGTTATGTTATGAAGCTGTAATGAACATATGAAGTTGTATGAACCTAGCAGTTGTTATGTTATGTTATGAAGCTTTATGGACGCAACAATTTGCCAAATGCATGTATTGTGAAAAGAAAGATCAAACAGAACATAATTCACAACCAATCTTGCTGCAACTAGACATAGTTCACAAGTAGCATTTGATATTCTTCAACAACCAAAAGAACATAGTTCACAACCAATCTTGTTGCAACCAAAAGAACACATTACAACAAATCTAACAGTTTCAAACTTGCACAGCACATTAGTACTCATTTTCCATATTTTGCCTTCTTGCTCCTTGTGTTGCTAGCTGGGATTGTCATCTCCCTAGCCCTGCTCCTAGTCAGTTTCACAGGGATTTGGGGAACAACTGGAGGGAGAACTTGCTCTTCACATGCAGCAACTCTTGCATCTACATTGCTGCCAGTAACTGAGCAAGGTTCTTCTTCTGGACTTGTAGAAGTGTTAAGCTTCCTCTTCTTGCTGATAGCCATTGGAGATGCTCCTCTCTCTGCTGCCTTCTTATAGTTCTTCCTTGGTGTGCTAACAAATAGGGAAGAAATAGTTGGTTAGTAACAGTACAAGAGATATTTGCAGGTAAAAGCACATAAATAAGGCACATAAATAAATCAAAGAGGAATATTACCTTTGAACTGTGGAAGCTTGTGTTGCTGACCTCTGAACCTACCATTTAGTGAAGTAGCATCAACAGCAAGGTAGGGCCTACAACCAGCTAAAAATCCCTGCCAGCAAGCTTTGAAACTGACAAAAACTCTCCTAAAACACTGCTTCTCATACCTCTTTCCTCTTAGCTGGAAAGGAACTGTGTGTGTGTCAATTTCTACTACACTACCTGGAGAAGCCCTCTCAACCTCAGCTTTGAATGTGTACAAAAGCTGGAAACTATCCTCATATTTACCATACAAGTTGTCAATTGCCATTTGTTTACCATAAAACACTCTCATGTATGGCAATTCTATACCATATTTTTTCTTCAAATTAGTTACCAACTCACCAGGACCAATGTTGGAGTTTTCTCTGACCCAATTTTGCACAGCATGAGCTATCCACCTCCTCTTGGCTGCTCTGAGCCTCTCAGTTCTGTTCACACTTGGGCAGTGGTGCTCATAGGGATTTACTTTAATCTGTAAATTGAAACAAAGCAAAACAGTAAGGCAAACAGTGTGGCTGAATGAAACTGAATATGCAAACTAAATATGCAAGATACTGTCAATGAGATTAGTTAGTTAGTACTGTTACTACCTGAAACAAAGTACTGTTTCTCATTAAAGAGGCATGTAGCCTCCATCTACACCTTGAAAATGCACAGTAAACAGTGAACCTTGATGGATCACTCTTCTCTATTTTGAACTCTACTTCATGCTGAATTGAGAATGTGGCAACTGCATTCCTGCAGTCAAGAGCAGAAGGAAAAACAACTCCTTCAGCTAAACTAGGATTTTCCCTGTCATACATCATCTCAGGCCTGTCCTCATCATCATTCTCAAATGTCCCATGTCAATGTTCTCTTGTTCCTCCTCTGAATCTGTATCTGAAAACTCAGCAGGAATAAAATCCTCATCTATCTCTTCATTTGTCTTCTGCACAAGATCTGGAAACATCCTCTCATCCTCCTCATCTGAGCCTAGCACATCATCAGGCTCAGCCTCCTCAATCATAGGCTCTAAAGGAATTTTAGTGTCTTTGCAGCCAGGTTGCCTTGGTACATTTGCAGTAGGAGTTGCAGGTGGATTGCAAGTACTACTAGGGGGTGTTGACCTGCTCCTAGAAGTACTTCCTGCAACATATGTTTTAGATGTTGCTTTAGAGGCAGGGAGCTTTGCTGCTGTAGTTGCTGCTTCTGCTCTACATCTCTGAATTACAGTAATTTCAACATTTGCAGTTTTCAAATCAGCATATGTAGCAAACATTACACCTAACTCATCATCACACTGTAGAGGATTCCAAGTAGCTTTCTCTACATTCCAGAATCTGAACTCAGCTGCATCATGCATACCCCAAGGATATTTCCTATAGATTGTAGACCTAAAATCATTGAAAGAACTTGTGCAGTCCACCACTAGAGGGAAACTGAAGCTTGCATCATGTCCCTTAGTACCACCCTTTGCTAAAAGAGTGGTCTCCATTCTAATTGTCAGAAAGAACGCACGCGATGGATCCATCCTACGATTGTGAACACAACCGAAGTCATGGAATGCACCTTTCTAATCATGGAAACAGATGAGTAAGTACTGGATCTGGAAACTTACCCTACTGGGATCTCCTGCCTTGAATCTGTCGTGCAGTCACTCCTCATGGCATCGTCACCGCCACCACCACCGCTGTGCGAAGAGCGTGTCTCCACCATCACCGCCGCGTGATGTAGATCCGGCGATGTGGACTTCACGACATCGAGGCCATGGTTTCTGTGGGAGCCCGCGTCACCGCTGAGTGCTAGGGTTTGGGTCGCCTTTGTCGTCGCCGATCTAGGGTTCGGGGCTGGGATAAGACAGAGGGAGGGGAAATGGCAACTACACTGTCTAATCTATGTGGACCCACTTGTAAGGAAGGCCCAGGGGCAACCAGTGTCCAAAACGTCTAGCCGTCACGGTCAAACGGCGCTGACCAAGCGGAGCTGTGACAGAAGGGCATTCGAGCCGACGGAGGGGAAAAACTAAGGGCAAAACTGAGCATGCCCGAAAAGTAAGGGCAAAACCCGGGGGTGTGAACCAACTAGGGGCAAAGATGCAATTATCCCTTCCCTTTACTTTCTTGCAAGTTGCATGCTTTAATTTCCGCTGCCTATATACTCTTTGCATGCTTGCTTGAATTGTGTGATGATTGCTTGACTTGTCCCTAGATAGCTAAAATCTGCCAAACTCTAAAAGTGGGAAAAGGTTAAGTTTTTAATTGCTCAAGTAGTCTAATCACCCCCCCTCTAGACATACTTCAAGGTCCTACACAAATGCTTCTTTCTATTGGCTTTGGTGAGAAATGGGTTGAGTGAATTTTTAGTACTTTGCACCAGGGGACTTTGAAGATTAGCACTAATAATAATAATGGCCCCCACTTTGTTGGGGCGAAAGGTTTGAAACAAGGTGATCTGCATTCACCTTTGATGTTTAATCTGGCTGCAGATGTATTTTCTAAAATGCTTTCTAAAGCTGTCAACCATGGTCTGATTGGTGAGCTCCTACCTCATGACATTCCTGGAGGGGTTGTGACACTAGTAGAAAAAGGACCTAATATGAGACACATTAGTCCCGGTTCGATTTTGGCCTGGTACTAATGGTACCATTAGTGCCGGTTCAAACGACTATGCATTAATGCTGGTTCGTTTTGAACCTTTAGTACCGGTTCGTGCCACGAACCGGTACTAAAGGGGTGGTGGCAGGCTGACGTCAGGCCGGGGCCCCGCAATCACCTTTAGTACCGGTTCGTGGCACAAACCGGTACTAAAGGGCTAACCTTTAGTACCGGTTCGTGCCACGAACCGGTACTAAAGGGGTTTGACCTGTAGTACCGGTTCGTGGCACCAACCGGTACTAAAGGGCAATTTTCAAACTCTACCCCCCCCGTGTGTATCGCCATTTTAGTTTTGAAAAATACAAAAGAAAATGATAAAAAATTTAAAAAATAAAATTCTTCGAGATGTAGCTATATTACTACATCTACTAGTTAGGAAAATTAAAAAACTTAAATTTGGACATGTTTTGCAAAAAGTGTAGGGAAAATGTAAAACGGCTATAACTTTTGCATACTTTGTCGGAAAAAACGTATAATATATCAAAAAATTCAGCACAAAAATCCGCATCCAATTTTGACGTTCTATTGTCTGTTTGCAATTTTTTAGAATCCTCAAATTCCAAAAGGAGAAAAAGATATGCTCAAATTTAAGTTTTTTTAGTTTTGGTTAAATCTGGTCAAACTATGGTCAAACTACTTATTCAAGAAGAATTAATGTTACTACATACTTATTCAAGAATATTAGTGTTACTAAATAATTATTTCAATTTTTTGAATTTTGGTCAAATTTGGTCAAACTATGGTCAAACTTATTCAAGAAATATTAGTGTTACTAAATAATTACTATTTTTTAGAATAATAGTTTCAAATTCAAATGGTGAAATGTGTGACCTAATGCTCAAGCTAAACTGCTGAGGGTTAATAGGATTTACAGCTTACATTTGTCAGGAAAACAACAAGTGCAGACTTGGAAAATAGGGGGAATAGAACTCCGAAGTTAAGCGTGCTCAGGCTGGGGGAGTGATGTTGGGTTTCGTAGTAATTTCAAAAATTTTCCTACGCACACGCAAGATCATGTGATGCATAGCAACGAGGGGAGAGTATTGTCTACGTACCCAACGCAGACCGACTGCGGAAGCGATGACACGACGTAGAGGAAGTAGTCGTACGTCTTCTCGATCCAACCGATCAAGCACCGAAACTACGGCACCTCCGAGTTCGAGCACACGTTCAGCTCGATGACGATCCCCGGACTCCGATCCAGCAAAGTGTCGGGGAAGAGTTTCGTCAGCACGACGGCGTGGTGACGATCTTGATGAACTACAGCAGCAGGGCTTCGCCTAAACTCCGCTACAGTATTATCGAGGAATATGGTGGCAGGGGGCACCGCACACGGCTAAGGAATCGATCACGTGGATCAACTTGTGTCAACTTGTGTGTTTAGAGGTGCCCCTGCCTCCGTATATAAAGGAGCCAAGGGGGGAGGGGGCGCCGGCCAAGAGGGAGAGGCGCAGGAGGAGTCCTACTCCTACCGGGAGTAGGACTCCCCCCCCCCAATCCTATTCCAACTAGGATTCCCAAGGGGGAAAGAGGGAGATGGGTGGCCGGCCACCTCTCCTAGTCCTAATAGGACTAGGGGAAGGGGGGAGGCGCGCAGCCCCCTTGGGCTGCCCCTTTCTCCTTTCCACTAAGGCCCATGATGGCCCATATGGTTCCCGGGGGGTTCCGGTAACCCTCCCGGTATTCCGGTAAAATCCCGATTTCACCCGGAACACTTCCGATATCCAAATATAGGCTTCCAATATATCAATCTTTACGTCTCGACCATTTCGAGACTCCTCGTCATGTCCGTGATCACATCCGGGACTCCGAACAACCTTCGGTACATCAAAATGCATAAACTCATAATATAACTGTCATCGTAACCTTAAGCGTGCGGACCCTACGGGTTCGAGAACAATGTAGACATGACCGAGACACGTCTCCGGTCAATAACCAATAGCGGGACCTGGATGCCCATATTGGCTCCTACATATTCTACGAAGATCTTTATCGGTCAGACCGCATAACAACATACGTTGTTCCCTTTGTCATCGGTATGTTACTTGCCCGAGATTCGATCGTCGGTATCCAATACCTAGTTCAATCTCGTTACCGGCAAGTCTCTTTACTCGTTCTGTAATACATCATCTCACAACTAACATATTAGTTGTAATGCTTGCAAGGCTTATGTGATGTGTATTACCGAGAGGTCCCAGAGATACCTCTCCGACAATCGGAGTGACAAATCCTAATCTCTAAATACGCCAACCCAACATCGACCATTGGAGACACCTGTAGTACTCCTTTATAATCACCCAGTTACGTTGTGACGTTTGGTAGTACCCAAAGTGTTCCTCCGGTAAACGGGAGTTGCATAATCTCATAGTCATAGGAACATGTATAAGTCATGAAGAAAGCAATAGCAACATACTAAACGATCGGGTGCTAAGCTAATGGAATGGGTCATGTCAATCAGATCATTCTACTAATGATGTGACCTCGTTAATCAAATAACAACTCATTGTTCATGGTTAGGAAACATAACCATCTTTGATTAACGAGCTAGTCAAGTAGAGGCATACTAGTGACACTTTGTTTGTCTATGTATTCACACATGTATTATGTTTCCGGAAAATACAATTCTAGCATGAATAATAAACATTTATCATGATTATAAGGAAATAAATAATAACTTTATTATTGCCTCTAGGGCATATTTCCTTCAGTCTCCCACTTGCACTAGAGTCAATAATCTAGATTACACTGTAATGATTCTAACACCCATGGAGCTTTGGTGCTGATCATGTTTTGCTCGTGGAAGAGGCTTAGTCAACGGGTCTGCAACATTCAGATCCGTATGTATCTTGCAAATTTCTATGTCTCCCACCTGGACTAGATCCCGGATGGAGTTGAAGCGTCTCTTGATGTGTTTGGTCCTTTTGTGAAATCTGGATTCCTTTGCCAAGGCAATTGCACCAGTATTGTCACAAAAGATTTTCATTGGACCCGATGCACTAGGTATGACACCTAGATCGGATATGAACTCCTTCATCCAGACTCCTTCATTTGCTGCTTCCGAAGCAGCTATGTATTCCGCTTCACATGTAGATCCCGCTACGACGCTTTGTTTAGAACTGCACCAACTGACAGCTCCACCGTTTAATGTAAACACGTATCCGGTTTGCGATTTAGAATCGTCCGGATCAGTGTCAAAGCTTGCATCAACGTAACCTTTTACGATGAGCTCTTTGTCACCTCCATATACGAGAAACATATCCTTAGTCCTTTTCAGGTATTTCAGGATGTTCTTGACCGCTGTCCAGTGATCCATTCCTGGATTACTTTGGTACCTCCCTGCTAAACTTATAGCAAGGCACACATCAGGTCTGGTACACAGCATTGCATACATGATAGAGCCTATGGCTGATGCATAGGGAACATCTTTCATATTCTCTCTATCTTCTGCAGTGGTCGGGCTTTGAGTCTTACTCAATTTCACACCTTGTAACACAGGCAAGAACCCTTTCTTTGCTTGATCCATTTTGAATTTCTTCAAAATTTTGTCAAGGTATGTGCTCTGTGAAAGTCCAATTAAGCGTCTTGATCTGTCTCTATAGATCTTAATGCCTAATATGTAAGCAGCTTCACCGAGGTCTTTCATTGAAAAACTTTTATTCAAGTATCCCTTTATGCTATCCAGAAATTCTATATCATTTCCAATCAGTAATATGTCATCCACATATAATATCAGAAATGCTACAGAGCTCCCACTCACTTTCTTGTAAATACAGGCTTCTCCAAAAGTCTGTATAAAACCAAATGCTTTGATCACACTATCAAAATGTTTATTCCAACTCCGAGAGGCTTGCACCAGTCCATAAATGGATCGCTGGAGCTTGCACACTTTGTTAGCTCCCTTTGGATCGACAAAACCTTCTGGTTGCATCATATACAACTCTTCTTCCAGGAATCCATTCAGGAATGCAGTTTTGACATCCATTTGCCAAATTTCATAATCATAAAATGCGGCAATTGCTAACATGATTCGGACGGACTTAAGCATCGCTACGGGTGAGAAGGTCTCATCGTAGTCAATTCCTTGAACTTGCCGAAAACCTTTTGCGACAAGTCGAGCTTTGTAGACAGTAACATTACCATCAGCGTCAGTCTTCTTCTTAAAGATCCATTTATTCTCAATCGCTTGCCGATCATCGGGCAAGTCAACCAAAGTCCATACTTTGTTCTCATACATGGATCCCATCTCAGATTTCATGGCTTCAAGCCACTTTGCGGAATCTGGGCTCACCATCGCTTCTTCATAGTTCGTAGGTTCATCATGATCTAGTAGCATGACTTCCAGAACAGGATTTCCGTACCACTCTGGCGCGGATCTTACTCTGGTTGATCTACGTGGTTCAGTAGTATCTTGATCTGAAGTTTCATGATCATTATCATTGGCTTCCTCACTAACCGGTGTAGGTGTCACTGAAACAGTTTTCTGTGATGAACTACTTTCCAGTAAGGGAGCAGGTACAGTTACCTCGTCAAGTTCTACTTTCCTCCCACTCACTTCTTTCGAGAGAAACTCCTTCTCTAGAAATGATCCATTCTTAGCAACGAATGTTTTGCCTTCGGATCTGTGATAGAAGGTGTACCCAACAGTTTCCTTTGGGTATCCTATGAAGACACATTTCTCCGATTTGGGTTCGAGCTTATCAGTTTGAAGTTTTTTCACATAAGCATCGCAGCCCCAAACTTTAAGAAACGACAACTTTGGTTTCTTGCCAAACCACAGTTCATAAGGCGTCGTGGCAGGGGGCAGGGGGCACCGCACACGGCTAAGGAATTGATCACGTGGATCAACTTGTGTCAACTTGTGTGTTTAGAGGTGCCCCTGCCTCAGTATATAAAGGAGCCAAGGGGGGAGGGTGCGCCGGCCAGGAGGAGGAGGCGCAGGAGGAGTCCTACTCCTACCGGGAGTAGGACTCCCCTCCAATCCTATTCCAATTAGGATTCCCAAGGGGGAAAGAGGGAGAGGGGTGGCCGGCCACCTCTCCTAGTCCTAATAGGACTAGGGGAAGGGGGGAGGCGCGCAGCCCCCTTGGGCTGCCCTTTTCTCCTTTCCACTAAGGCCCATGAAGGCCCATGTGGTTCCCGGGGGGTTCCGGTAACCTCCCGGTAACCCGGTAAAATCCCGATTTCACCCGGAACACTTCCGATGTCCAAACATAGGCTTCCAATATATCAATCTTTATGTCTCGACCATTTCGAGACTCCTCGTCATGTCCGTGATCACATCCGGGACTCCGAACAACCTTCGGTACATCAAAATGCATAAACTCATAATATAACTGTCATCGTAACCTTAAGCGTGCGGACCCTACGGGTTCGAGAACAATGTAGACATGACCGAGACATGTCTCTGGTCAATAACCAATAGCGGGACCTGGATGCCCATATTGGCTCCTACATATTCTACGAAGATCTTTATCGGTCAGACCGCATAACAACATACGTTGTTCCCTTTGTCATCGGTATGTTACTTGCTCGAGATTCGATCGTCGGTATCCAATACCTAGTTCAATCTCGTTACCGGTAAGTCTCTTTACTCGTTCCGTAATAAATCATCTCACAACTAACATATTAGTTGTAATGCTTGCAAGGCTTATGTGATGTGTATTACCGAGAGGGCCCAGAGATACCTCTCCGACAATCGGAGTGACAAATCCTAATCTCGAAATACGCCAACCCAACATCGACCATTGGAGACACCTGTAGTACTCCTTTATAATCACCCATTTACGTTGTGACGTTTGGTAGTACCCAAAGTGTTCCTCCGGTAAACGGGAGTTGCATAATCTCATAGTCGTAGGAACATGTATAAGTCATGAAGAAAGCAATAGCAACATACTAAACGATCAGGTGCTAAGCTAATGGAATGGGTCATGTCAATCAGATCATTCTACTAATGATGTGACCTCGTTAATCAAATAACAACTCATTGTTCATGGTTAGGAAACATAACCATCTTTGATTAACGAGCTAGTCAAGTAGAGGCATACTAGTGACACTCTGTTTGTCTATGTATTCACACATGTATTATGTTTCCGGAAAATACAATTCTAGCATGAATAATAAACATTTATCATGATTATAAGGAAATAATAATAACTTTATTATTGCCTCTAGGGCATATTTCCTTCAGTCTCCCACTTGCACTAGAGTCAATAATCTAGATTACACTGTAATGAATCTAACACCCATGGAGCTTTGGTGCTGATCATGTTTTGCTCGTGGAAGAGGCTTAGTCAACGGGTCTGCAATATTCAGATCCGTATGTATCTTGCAAATCTCTATGTCTCCCACCTGGACTAGATCCCGGATGGAGTTGAAGCGTCTCTTGATGTGTTTGGTCCTTTTGTGAAATCTGGATTCCTTTGCCAAGGCAATTGCACCAGTATTGTCACAAAAGATTTTCATTGGACCCGATGCACTAGGTATGACACCTAGATCGGATATGAACTCCTTCATCCAGACTCCTTCATTTGCTGCTTCCGAAGCAGCTATGTATTCCGCTTCACATGTAGATCCCGCTACGACGCTTTGTTTAGAACTGCACCAACTGACAGCTCCACCGTTTAATGTAAACACGTATCCGGTTTGCGATTTAGAATCGTCCGGATCAGTGTCAAAGCTTGCATCAACGTAACCTTTTACGATGAGCTCTTTGTCACCTCCATATACGAGAAACATATCCTTAGTCCTTTTCAGGTATTTCAGGATGTTCTTGATCGCTGTCCAGTGATCCACTCCTGGATTACTTTGGTACCTCCCTGCTAAACTTATAGCAAGGCACACATCAGGTCTGGTACACAGCATTGCATACATGATAGAGCCTATGGCTGATGCATAGGGAACATCTTTCATATTCTCTCTATCTTCTGCAGTGGTCGGGCATTGAGTCTTACTCAATTTCACACCTTGTAACACAGGCAAGAACCCTTTCTTTGCTTGATCCATTTTGAACTTCTTCAAAATTTTGTCAAGGTATGTGCTTTGTGAAAGTCCAATTAAGCGTTTTGATCTATCTCTATAGATCTTAATGCCTAATATGTAAGCAGCTTCACCGAGGTCTTTCATTGAAAAACTTTTATTCAAGTATCCCTTTATGCTATCCAGAAATTCTATATCATTTCCAATCAGTAATATGTCATCCACATATAATATCAGAAATGCTACAGAGCTCCCACTCACTTTCTTGTAAATACAGGCTTCTCCGAAAGTCTGTATAAAACCAAATGCTTTGATCACACTATCAAAACGTTTATTCCAACTCCGAGAGGCTTTGCACCAGTCCATAAATGGATCGCTGGAGCTTGCACACTTTGTTAGCTCCCTTTGGATCGACAAAACCTTCTGGTTGCATCATATACAACTCTTCTTCCAGAAATCCATTCAGGAATGCAGTTTTGACATCCATTTGCCAAATTTCATAATCATAAAATGCGGCAATGGCTAACATGATTCGGACGGGCTTAAGCATCGCTACGGGTGAGAAGGTCTCATTGTAGTCAATTCCTTGAACTTGCCGAAAACCTTTTGCGACAAGTCGAGCTTTGTAGACAGTAACATTACCATCAGCGTCAGTCTTCTTCTTAAAGATCCATTTATTCTCAATTGCTTGCCGATCATCGGGCAAGTCAACCAAAGTCCATACTTTGTTCTCATACATGGATCCCATCTCAGATTTCATGGCTTCAAGCCACTTTGCGGAATCTGGGCTCACCATCGCTTCTTCATAGTTCGTAGGTTCATCATGATCTAGTAGCATGACCTCCAGAACAGGATTACCGTACCACTCTGGTGCGGATCTTACTCTGGTTGATCTACGAGGTTCAGCAGTATCTTGATCTGAAGTTTCATGATCATTATCATTGGCTTCCTCACTAACTGGTGTAGGTGTCACTGAAACAGTTTTCTGTGATGAACTACTTTCCAGTAAGGGAGCGGGTATAGTTACCTCGTCAAGTTCTACTTTCCTCCCACTCACTTCTTTCGAGAGAAACTCCTTCTCTAGAAATGATCCATTCTTAGCAACGAATGTCTTGCCTTCGGATCTGTGATAGAAGGTGTACCCAACAGTTTCCTTTGGGTATCCTATGAAGACACATTTCTCCGATTTGGGTTCGAGCTTATCAGGTTGAAGCTTTTTCACATAAGCATCGCAGCCCCAAACTTTAAGAAACGACAACTTTGGTTTCTTGCCAAACCACAGTTCATAAGGCGTCGTCTTAACGGATTTTGATGGTGCCCTATTTAACGTGAATGCGGCCGTCTCTAAAGCATATCCCCAAAAAGATAGCGGTAAATCAGTAAGAGACATCATAGATCGCACCATATCTAGTAAAGTACGATTACGACGTTCGGACACACCATTACGCTGTGGTGTTCCGGGTGGCGTGAGTTGCGAAACTATTCCACAGTTTTTCAAATGTACACCAAACTCGTAACTCAAATATTCTCCTCCACGATCAGATCGTAGAAACTTTATTTTCTTGTTACGATGATTTTCAACTTTACTCTGAAATTCTTTGAACTTTTCAAATGTTTCAGACTTATGTTTCATTAAGTAGATATACCCATATCTGCTTAAATCATCTGTGAAGGTGAGAAAATAACGATATCCGCCACGAGCCTCAATATTCATCGGGCCACATACATCGGTATGTATGATTTCCAACAAATCTGTTGCTCTCTCCATAGTACCGGAGAACGGTGTTTTAGTCATCTTACCCATGAGGCACGGTTCGCAAGTACCAAGTGATTCATAATCAAGTGGTTCCAAAAGTCCATCAGCATGGAGTTTCTTCATGCGCTTTATACCGATATGACCTAAACGACAGTGCCACAAATAAGTTGCACTTTCATTATCAACTCTGCATCTTTTGGCTTCAATATTATGAATATGTGTATTACTACTATCGAGATTCAATAAGAATAGACCACTCTTCAAGGGTGCATGACCATAAAAGATATTACTCATATAAATAGAACAACCATTATTCTCTGATTTAAATGAATAACCGTCTCGCATTAAACAAGATCCAGATATAATGTTCATGCTCAACGCTGGCACCAAATAACAATTATTTAGGTCTAATATTAATCCCGAAGGTAGATGTAGAGGTAGCGTGCCGACTGCGATCACATCGACTTTGGAACCGTTTCCCACGCGCATCGTCACCTCGTCCTTTGCCAGTGCCCGCTTATTCCGTAGTCCCAGTTTCGAGTTGCAAATATTAGCAACAGAACCAGTATCAAATACCCAGGTGCTACTGCGAGCTCTAGTAAGGTACACATCAATAACATGTATATCACATATACCTTTGTTCACCTTGCCATCCTTCTTATCCGCCAAATACTTGGGGCAGTTCCGCTTCCAGTGACCAGTCTGCTTGCAGTAGAAGCACTCAGTTTCAGGCTTAGGTCCAGACTTGGGTTTCTTCTCTTGAGCAGCAACTTTCTTGCCGTTCTTCTTGAAGTTCCCCTTTTTCTTCCCTTTGCCCTTTTTCTTGAAACTAGTGGTCTTGTTAACCATCAACACTTGATGCTCCTTCTTGATTTCTACCTCCGCAGCTTTCAGCATTGCGAAGAGCTCGGGAATAGTCTTGTTCATCCCTTGCATATTATAGTTCATCACGAAGCTCTTGTAGCTTGGTGGCAGTGATTGGAGAATTCTGTCAATGACGCAATCATCCGGAAGATTAACTCCCAATTGAATCAAGTGATTATTATACCCAGTCATTTTGAGTATATGCTCACTGACAGAACTGTTCTCCTCCATCTTGCAGCTATAGAACTTATTGGAGACTTCATATCTCTCAATTCGGGCATTTGCTTGAAATATTAACTTCAACTCCTGGAACATCTCATATGCTCCATGACGTTCAAAACGTCGTTGAAGTCCCAATTCTAAGCCGTAAAGCATGGCAGACTGAACTATCGAGTAGTCATCAGCTTTGCTCTGCCAGACGTTCATAACATCTGGTGTTGCTCCAGCAGCAGGCCTGGCACCCAGCGGTGCTTCCAGGACGTAATTTTTCTGTGCAGCAATGAGGATAATCCTCAAGTTACGGACCCAGTCCGTGTAATTGCTACCATCATCTTTCAACTTTGCTTTCTCAAGGAACGCATTAAAATTCAACGGAACAACAGCACGAGCCATCTATCTACAATCAACATAAACAAGCAAGATACTATCAGGTACTAAGTTCATGATAAATTTAAGTTCAATTAATCATATTATTTAAGAACTCCCACTTAGATAGACATCCCTCTAATCCTCTAAGTGATTACGTGATCCAAATCAACTAAACCATGACCGATCATCACGTGAGATGGAGTAGTTTTCAATGGTGAACATCGTTATGTTGATCATATCTACTATATGATTCACGCTCGACCTTTCGGTCTCCGTGTTCCGAGGCCATATCTGCATATGCTAGGCTCGTCAAGTTTAACCTGAGTATTCTGCGTGTGCAAAAACTGGCTTGCACCCGTTGTAGATGAACGTAGAGCTTATCACACCCGATCATCACGTGGTGTCTGGGCACGACGAACTTTGGCAACGGTGCATACTCAGGGAGAACACTTCTTGATAATTTAGTGAGAGATCATCTTATAATGCTACCGTCAATCAAAGCAAGATAAGATGCATAAAAAGATAAACATCACATGCAATCAATATAAGTGATATGATATGGTCATCATCATCTTGTGCTTGTGATCTCCATCTCCGAAGCACCGTCATGATCACCATCGTCACCGGCGCGACACCTTGATCTCCATCGTAGCATCGTTGTCGTCTCGCCAATCTTATGCTTCCACGAATATCACTACCGTTTAGTAATAAAGTAAAGCATTACATCGCGATTGCATTGCATACAATAAAGCGACAACCATATGGCTCCTGCCAGTTGCCGATAACTCGGTTACAAAACATGATCATCTCATACAATAAAATTCAGCATCATGCTTTGACCATATCACATCACAACATGCCCTGCAAAAACAAGTTAGACGTCCTCTACTTTGTTGTTGCTTGTTTTACGTGGCTGCTATGGGCTTAAGTAAGAACCAATCTCACCTACGCATCAAAACCACAACGATAGTTTGTCAAATAGACTCCGTTTTAACCTTCGCAAGGACCGGGCGTAGCCATACTTGGTTCAACTAAAGTTGGAGAGACAGTCGCCCGCAAGCCATCTCTGTGCAAAGCACGTCGAGGGAACCGGTCTCGCGTAAGCGTACGCGTAAGGTTGGTCTGGGTCGTCTCGTCCAACAATACCGCCGAACCAAAATATGACATGCTGGTAGGCAGTATGACTTGTATCATCCACAACTCACTTGTGTTCTACTCGTGCATATAACATCAACATCAATAACCTGGCTCGGATGCCACTGTTGGGTTTCGTAGTAATTTCAAAAAATTTCCTACGTACACGCAAGATCATGGTGATGGCATAGCAATGAGAGGGGAGAGTGTTGTCCACGTACCCTCGTAGACCGTAAGCGGAAGCATTATGACAACGCGGTTGATGTAGTCGTACGTCTTCACGATCCGACCGATCCAAGTACCGAACATACGACACCTCCGAGTTCAGCACACGTTCAGCTCGATGACGATCCCCGGACTCCGATCCAGCAAAGTGTCGGGGATGAGTTCTGTCAGCACGACGGCGTGGTGACGATGATGATGCTCTACCGACGCAGGGCTTCGCCTAAACTCTGCGACGATATGACCGAGGTGGAATATGGTGGAGGGGGGCACCGCACACGGCTAAGGAACGATCCGTAGATCAACTTGTGTGTAATGGGGTGCCCCCTGCCCCCGTATATAAAGGAGCAAGGGGGGGAGGCCGGCCGGCCCTAGGGGCGCGCCAAGGAGGGGGGAGTCCTCCTCCTAGTGGGAGTAGGACTCCCCTTTCCTAGTCCCACTAGGAAGGAGGTAGGGGGAAGGAAAGAGAGGGAGAGGGAGAGGGAAAGGGGGGGCGCCCCCTCCCCTAGTCCAATTCGGACTCCTTAAGGGGGGGGGCACCTCCTGGGCTGCTGCCCTCTCTCTCCCCTCAGGCCCACCAAGGCCCATTACTTCTCCCGGGGGGGTTCCGGTAACCCTCCGGCACTCCGGTTTACTCCGAAATCACCCGGAACACTTCCGGTGTCCGAATATAGTCGTCCAATATATCAATCTTTATGTTTCAACCATTTCGAGACTCCTCGTCATGTCCGTGATCACATCCAGGACTCCGAACAAACTTCGGTACATCAAAACTTATAAACTCATAATAAAACTGTCATCGTAATGTTAAGCGTGCGGACCCTACGGGTTCGAGAACTATGTAGACATGACCTAGAACTGTTTCCGGTCAATAACCAATAGTGGAACCTGGATGTTCATATTGGCTCCTACATATTCTACGAAGATCTTTATCGGTCAAACCGCATAACTTGTTCCCTTTGTCATCGGTATGTTACTTGCCCGAGATTCGATCGTTGGTATCCAATACCTAGTTCAATCTCGTTACCGGCAAGTCTCTTTACTCGTTCCATAATACATCATTCCGTAACTAACTCATTAGTTACAATGCTTGCAAGGCTTAAGTGATGTGTATTACCGAGAGGGCCCAGAGATACCTCTCTGACAATCGGAGTGACAAAACCTAATCTCGAATTACGCCAACCCAACATGTACCTTTAGAGACACCTGGAGAGCACCTTTATAATCACCCAGTTACGTTGTGACGTTTGGTAGCACACAAGGTGTTCCTCTGGTAAACGAGAGTTGCATAATCTCATAGTTGTAGGAACTTTGTATAAGTCATGAAGAAAGCAATAGCAACATACTAAATGATCAAGTGCTAGGCTAACAGAATGGGTCAAGTCAATCACATCATTCTCCTAATGATGTGATCCCGTTAATCAAATGACAACACATGTCTATGGTTAGGAAACATAACCATCTTTGATTAATGAGCTAGTCAAGTAGAGGCATACTAGTGACATTATGTTTGTCTATGTATTCACACATGTATCATGTTTCCGGATAATACAATTCTAGCATGAATAATAAACATTTATCATGATATGAGGAAATAAATAATAACTTTATTATTGCCTCTAGGGCATATTTCCTTCAGTAGGAGCCAATATGGGCATCCAGGTCCCGTTATTGGTTATTGACCGAGAATAGTTCTAGGTCATGTCTACATAGTTCTCGAACCCGTAGGGCCCGCACGCTTAACGTTACGATGACAGTTTTATTATGAGTTTATAAGTTTTGATGTACCGAAGTTTGTTCGGAGTCTCGGATGTGATCACGGACATGACGAGGAGTCTCGAAATGGTCGAGACATAAAGATTGATATATTGGAAGCCTATGTTTAGACATCGGAAGTGTTCCGGGTGAAATCGGCATTTTACCGGAGTACCGGGGGGTTACCGGAACCCTCCCGGGGGTTATTGGGCCTTCATGGGCCCTAAGGGAGAAGAGGAGAGGAGGCAAGAGGTGGGCTGCGCCCCCTCCCCTCCCTAGTCCGAATAGGACAAGGAGAGGGGGGCGGCGCCCCCCCTTTCCTTCCCCTCTTCCTCCTCCTTCCCCCTTCTCCTACTCCAACTAGGAAAGAAGGGAGTCCTACTCCCGGTGGGAGTAGGACTCCCCCTTGGCGTGCCCTCCTTGGCCGGCCGCCCCCTCCCCCTTGGCTCCTTTATATACGGGGGCAGGGGGCACCCTAGAACACACAAGTTGATCTACGGATCGTTCCTTAGCCGTGTGCGGTGCCCCCCTCCACCATATTCCACCTCGGTCATATCGTTGCGGAGTTTAGGCGAAGCCCTGCACCGGTAGAGCATCATCGTCGTCACCACGCCGTCGTGCTGACAGAACTCATCCCCGACGCTTTGCTGGATCGGAGCCCGGGGATCGTCATCGAGCTGAACGTGTGCTGAACTCGGAGGTGCCGTATGTTTGGTACTTGGATCGGTCGGATCGTGAAGACGTACGACTACATCAACCGCGTTGTCATAACGCTTCCGCTTACGGTCTACGAGGGTACGTGGACAATACTCTCCCCTCTCGTTGCTATGCCATCACCATGATCTTGCGTGTGCGTAGGAATTTTTTTGAAATTACTACGTTGCCCAACAGTGGCATCAGAGCCAGGTTTTATGCGTAGATGTCATATGCACGAGTAGAACACAAGTGAGTTGTGGGCGATACAAGTCATACTGCTTACCAGCATGTCATACTTTGATTCGGCGGTATTGTGAGATGAAGCGGCCCGGACCGACATTACGCGTACGCTTACGCGAGACTGGTTTCACCGTTACGAGCACTCGTGCTTAAAGGTGGCTGGCGGGTGTCTGTCTCTCTCACTTTAGCTGAATCGAGTGTGGCTACGCCCGGTCCTTGCGAAGGTTAAAACAGCACTAACTTGACGAACTATCGTTGTGGTTTTGATGCGTAGGTAAGAACGCTTCTTGCAAAGCCCGTAGCAGCCACGTAAATTTGCAACAACAAAGTAGAGGACGTCTAACTTGTTTTTGCAGGGCATGTTGTGATGTGATATGGTCAAGACGTGATGCTATTTTTTATTGTATGAGATGATCATGTTTTATAACCGAAATTATCGGCAACTGGCAGGAGCCATATGGTTGTCGCTTTATTGTATGAAATGCAAACACCCTGTAATTGCTTTACTTTATCACTAAGCGGTAGCGATAGTCGTAGAAGCAATAGATGGCGTAACGACAACGATGCTACGATGGAGATCAAGGTGTCGCGCCGATGACGATGGTGATCACGACGGTGCTTCGAAGATGGAGATCACAAGCACAAGATGATGATGGCCATATCATATCACTTATATTGATTGCATGTGATGTTTATCCTTTATGCATCTTATCTTGCTTTGATTGACGGTAGCATTTTAAGATGATCTCTCACTAAATTATCAAGAAGTGTTCTCCTTGAGTATGCACCGTTGCGAAAGTTCTTCGTGCTGAGACACCACGTGATGATCGGGTGTGATAGGCTCTACGTTCAAATACAACGGGTGCAAAACAGTTGCACACGCGGAATACTCAGGTTAAACTTGACGAGCCTAGCATATACAGATATGGCCTCGGAACACGGAGACTGAAAGGTCGAACGTGAATCATATAGTAGATATGATCAACATAGTGATGTTCACCATTGAAACTACTCCATCTCACGTGATGATCGGACATGGTTTAGTTGATTTGGATCACGTAATCACTTAGATGACTAGAGAGATGTCTGTCTAAGTGGGAGTTCTTTAGTAATATGATTAATTAAACTTTAATTTATCATGAACTTAGTCCTGGTAGTATTTTTCAAATTATGTTGTAGATCAAGAGCTTGCATTGTTGCTTTCATATGTTTATTTTGATATGTTCCTAGAGAAAACTGTGTTGAAAGATGTTAGTAGCAATGATGCGGATTGGATCCGTGATCTGAGGTTTGTCCTCATTGCTGCACAGAAGAATTATGTCCTTAATGCACCGCTAGGTGACAGACCGATTGCAGGAGCAGATGCAGACGTTATGAACGTTTGGCTGGCTCAATATGATGACTACTTGACAGTTTAGTGCACCATGCTTAACGGCTTAGAATCGGGACTTCAAAGACGTTTTTTTGAACGTCATGGACCATATGAGATGTTCCAGGAGTTGAAGTTGATATTTCAAGCAAATACCCGAGTTGAGAGATATGAAGTCTCCAACAAGTTCTATAGCTAAAAGATGGAGGAGAATCGCTCAACTAGTGAGCATGTGCTCAGATTGTCTGGGTACTACAATCGCTTGAATCAAGTGGGAGTTAATCTTCCAGATAAAATAGTGATTGACAAAATTCTCTAGTCACCACCACCAAGTTAGTAGAACTTCGTGATGAACTATAGTGCAAGGGATGACGAAAACGATTCCCGAGCTCTTCGTGATGCTGAAATCGACGAAGGTAGAAATCAAGAAAGAGCATCAAGTGTTGATGATTGACAAGACCACTAGTTTCAAGAAAAGGGCAAAGGGAAAGAAAGGGAACTTCAAGCAGAATGGCAAGCAAGTTGTCACTCCCGCGAAGAAGCCCAAAGCTGGACCAAAGCCTGAAACTGAGTGATTATACTGCAAAGGAAATGGTCACTAGAAGCGGAAATGCCTTGAATATTTGGTGGATAAGAAGGATGGCAAAGTGAACAAGGGTATATTTGATATACACGTTATTGATGTGTACTTTACTAGTGTTTATAGTAGCCCCTGAGTATTTGATACTTGTTCAGTTGCTAAAAAATTAGTAACTCAAAATAGGAGTTACAGAATAAACAGAGACTAGTTGAGGGTGAAGTGACGATGTGTGTTGGAAGTAGTTCCAAGATTGATATGATCATCATCACACTCTCCCTAAACTTTCGGGATAAGTGTTAAACCTAAATAAATGTTATTTAGCGTTTGCGTTGAGCATGAATATGATTTGATCATGTTTATTGCAATACGGTTATTCATTTAAAGTCAGGGAATAATTGTTGTTCTATTTACATGAATAAAATCTTCAATGGTCATACACCCAATGAAAATAGTTTGTTGGATCTTGATCGTAGTGATACACATATTCATAATATTGATGCCAAAAGATGCAAAGTTAATAATGATAGTGCAACTTATTTGTGGCACTGCCGTTTGGGTCATATCGGTGTAAAGCACATGAAGAAACTCCATAAAGATGGATTTTCGGAATCACTTGGTTATGAATCATTTGATGCTTGCGAACCGTGCCTTTTGGGCAAGATGACTAAAACTCCATTCTCCGGAACAATGGAACGAGCTAGTGACTTATTGGAAATAATACATACCGATGTATGCGGTCCAATGAGTGTTGATGCTTGTGGCGGGTATCATTATTTTCTGACCTTCACAAGATGATTTGAGCAGATATGAGTATATCTACTTAATGAAGCACAAGTCTGAAACATTTGAAAAGTTTAAAGAATTTCAGAGTGAAGTGGAAAATCATCGTAACAAGAAAATAAAGTTTCTGCGATCTGATCGCGGAGACGAATATTTGAGTTACGAGTTTGGTCTTCAATTAAAAAAATGTGGAATAGTTTCACAGCTCACGCCACCTGGAACACCACAACGTTATGGTGTGTCCGAACGTCGTAACCGCACTTTATTTGATATGGTGCGATCTATGATGTCTCTTATCGGTTTACCACTATCGTTTTGGGGTTATGCATTAGAGACAGCTGCATTCACGTTTAATAGGGCACCATCTAAATCCGTTGAGACGACACCGTATGAACTATGGTTTAACAGTAAACCTAAGCTGTCATTTATTAAAGTTTGGAGTTGCGATCCTTATATGAAAAAAGGTTTTCAACCTGATAAGCTCGAACCCAAATCGGGGAAGTGCGTCTTCATAGAATACCCAAAGGAAACTGTTGGGTACTCCTTCTATCACAGATCCAAAGGCAAAACATTTGTTGCTAAGAATGGATCCTTTCTAGAGAAGGAATTTCTCTCGAAAGAAGTGAGTGGGAGGAAAGTAAGAGCTTGATGAGGTTATTTGTACCTTCTCCCGAATTGGAAAGTAGTTAATCACAGAAATCAGTTCCAGTGATTCCTACACCAATTAGTGAGGAAGCTAATGATGATGATCATGAAACTTCAGATCAAGTTACTACAAAAACCTCGTAGGTCTACCAGAATAAGATCTGCACCAGAGTGGAACGATAATCCTATTTTGGAAGTCATGTTACTTGACCATGATGAACCTACGAACTATGAGGAAGCGATGATGAGCCCAGATTCCGCGAAATGGCTTGAGGCCATAAAATCTGAGATATGATCCATGTATGAGAACAAAGTATGGACTTTGATTGACTTGCTCGATGATCAGCAAGCCATGTTAAATAAATGGATCTTCAAGAGGAAGATGGACACTGATAGTAGTGTTACTATCTACTAAGCTCGACTTGTTGCGAAAGGTTTTCGACAAGTTCAAGATGTTGAATACGATTAGATTTTCTCACTCGTATTGATGCTTAAGTCTGTCTGAATCATGTTAGCAATTGCCACATTTTATGAAATCTGGCAAATGGATGTCAAAACTGCATTCCTTAATGGTTTTCTTAAAGGAGAGTTGTATATGATACAACCAAAAGGTTTTGTCGATCCAAAAGGTGCTAACAAAATGTGCAAGCACCAGCGATCCATCAATGGACTGGTGCAAGCATCTCGGAGTTGGAATATACGCTTTGATGTGTTAATCAAAGCATATGGTTTTATACAGACTTTTGGAAAGGCCTGTATTTACAAGAAAGTGAGTGGGAGCTCTGTAGCATTTCTAATATTATATGTGGATGACATATTGTTGATTGGAAATGATGTAGAAATTCTGGATAGCATGAAAGGATACTTGAATAAGAGTTTTTCAAAGAAAGACCTCGGTGAAGCTGCTTCCACATTAAGCATCAAGATCTATATTGATAGATCAAAACGCTTGATAAGATTTTTCAATGAGTACATACCTTGATAAATTTTTGAAATAGTTCAAAATGGAACAGTCAAATGAAGGAGTTCTTGCCTGTGTTGCAAGGTGTGAAGTTGAGTAAGACTCAAGACCCGACCATGGCAAAAAATAGAAAGAGAATGAAAAGTCATTCCCTATGCCTCAGTCATAGGTTCTATAAAGTATGCTATGCTGTGAACCAGACATATTGTATACCTTGCTCTGAGTTTTGCAAAGGAATACAATTTTGATCTAAGAGTAGATCACTGGACATTGGTCAAAATTATTCTTAGTGGAATAAGGATATATTTCTCGATTATGGAGGTGACAAAAAGGTTCATCGTAAAGGGTTATGTTGATGTAAATTTTGGCACTAGTCCAGATGACTTTAAGTCTTAATCTGGATACATATTGAAAGTGGGAGCAATTAGCTAGAGTAGCTCCGTGCAGAGCATTGTAGACATCGGATATTTGCAAAATACATACGACTCTGAATGTGACAGACCCGTTGACTAAGCTTCTCTCACGAGCAAAACATGATCACACCTTAGTACTCTTTGGGTGTTAATCACATAGCGATGTGAACTAGATTATTGACTCTAGTAAACCCTTTGGGTGTTGGTCACATGACGATGTGAACTATGGGTGTTAATCATATACAGATATGAATATTGGTGTTAAATCACATGGCAATGTGAACTAGATTATTGACTCTAGTGCAAGTGGGAGACTGAAGGAAATATGCCCTAGAGGCAATAATAAAGTTATTATTTATTTCCTTATTTTATGATAAATGTTTATTATTCATGCTAGAATTGTATTAACCGGAAACATGATACATGTGTGAATACATAGACAAACATATAGTCACTAGTATGCCTCTACTTGACTAGCTCATTAATCAAAGATGGTTATGTTTCCTAACCATAGACATGTGTTGTCATTTGATTAACGGGATCACATCATTAGGAGAATGATGTGATTGACATGACCCATTCCGTTAGCCTAGCACTTGATCATTTATTATATTGCTATTGCTTTCTTCATGACTTATACATGTTCCTGTAACTATGAGATTATGCAACTCCTGTTTACCGGAGGAACACTTTGGGTGCTACCAAACATCACAACATAACTGGGTGATTATAAAAGAGTACTACAGGTGTCTCCGAAGGTACATGTTGGGTTGGCGTATTTCGAGATTAGGTTTTGTCACTTCGATTGTCGGAGAGGTATCTCTGGGCCCTCTCGGTAATGCACATCACTATAAGCCTTGCAAGCAATGTAGCTAATGAGTTAGTTACGGAATGATGCATTACGTAACGAGTAAAGAGACTTGCCGGTAACGAGATTGAACTAGGTATTGGATACCGACGATCGAATCTCGGGCAAGTAACATACCGATGACAAAGGGAACAACGTATGTTGTTATGCGGTTTGACCGATAAAGATCTTCGTAGAATATGTAGGTGAAGGGTGACGTAGTAATTTCAAAAAAATTCCTACGTACATGCAAGATCATGGTGATGGCATAGCAATGAGAGGGGAGAGTGTTGTCCACGTACCCTCGTAGACCGTAAGCGGAAGCATTATGACAACGCGGTTGATGTAGTCGTACGTCTTCACGATCCGACCGATCCAAGTACCGAACGTACGACACCTCCGAGTTCAGCACACGTTCAGCTCGATGACGATCCCCGGACTCCGATCCAGCAAAGTGTCGGGGATGAGTTCTGTCAGCACGACGGCGTGGTGATGACGATGATGCTCTACCGGCGCAGGGCTTCGCCTAAACTCTACGATGATATGACCGAGGTGGAATATGGTGGAGGGGGGCACCGCTCACGGCTAAGGAACGATCCGTAGATCAACTTGTGTGTAATGGGGTGCCCCCTGCCCCCGTATATAAAGGAGCAAGGGGGGAGGCCGGCCGGCCCTAGGGGCGCGCCAAGGAGGGGGGAGTCCTCCTCCTAGTGGGAGTAGGACTCCCCTTTCCTAGTCCCACTAGGAAGGAGGTAGGGGGAAGGAAAGAGAGGTAGAGGGAGAGGGAAAGGGGGGGCCGCGCCCCCTCCCCTAGTCCAATTCGGACTCCTCAAGGGGGGGCAGCTCCTGGGCTGCTGCCCTCTCTCTCCCCTCAAGCCCACCAAGGCCCATTACTTCTCCCGGGGGGGTTCCGGTAACCCTCCGGCACTCCGGTTTACTCCGAAATCACCCGGAACACTTCCGGTGTCCGAATATAGTCGTCCAATATATCAATCTTTATGTCTCAACCATTTCAAGACTCCTCGTCATGTCCGTGATCACATCCAGGACTCCGAACAAACTTCGGTACATCAAAACTTATAAACTCATAATAAAACTATCATCGTAACGTTAAGCGTGCGGACCCTACGGGTTCGAGAACTATGTAGACATGACCTAGAACTGTTTCCGGTCAATAACCAATAGTGGAACCTGTATGTTCATATTGGCTCCTACATATTCTACGAAGATCTTTATCGGTCAAACCGCATAACTTGTTCCCTTTGTCATCGGTATGTTACTTGCCCGAGATTCGATCGTCGGTATCCAATACCTAGTTCAATCTCGTTACCGGCAAGTCTCTTTACTCGTTCCATAATACATCATTCCGTAACTAACTCATTAGTTACAATGCTTGCAAGGCTTAAGTGATGTGTATTACCGAGAGGGCCCAGAGATACCTCTCCGACAATCGAAGCGACAAAACCTAATCTCGAATTACGCCAACCCAACATGTACCTTTAGAGACACCTAAAAAGCACCTTTATAATCACCCAGTTACATTGTGACGTTTGGTAGCACACAAGGTGTTCCTCTGGTAAACGGGAGTTGCATAATCTCATAGTTGTAGGAACTTTGTATAAGTCATGAAGAAAGCAATAGCAACATACTAAATGATCAAGTGCTAGGCTAACAGAATGGGTCAAGTCAATCACATCATTCTCCTAATGATGTGATCCCGTTAATCAAATGACAACACATGTCTATGGTTAGGAAACATAACCATCTTTGATTAATGAGCTAGTCAAGTAGAGGCATACTAGTGACATTATGTTTGTCTATGTATTCACACATGTATCATGTTTCCGGATAATACAATTCTAGCATGAATAATAAACATTTATCATGATATGAGGAAATAAATAATAACTTTATTATTGCCTCTAGGGCATATTTCCTTCAGTAGGAGCCAATATGGGCATCCAGGTCCTGCTATTGGTTATTGACCGAGAATAGTTCTAGGTCATGTCTACATAGTTCTCGAACCCGTAGGGTCCGCACGCTTAACGTTACGATGACAGTTTTATTATGAGTTTATAAGTTTTGATGTACCGAAGTTTGTTCGGAGTCCCGGATGTGATCACGGACATGACAAGGAGTCTCGAAATGGTCGAGACATAAAGATTGATATATTGGAAGCCTATGTTTAGACATCGGAAGTGTTCCGGGTGAAATCGGCATTTTACCGGAGTACCGGGGGGTTACCGGAACCCTCCCGGGGGTTATTGGGCCTTCATGGGCCCTAAGGGAGAAGAGGAGAGGAGGCAAGAGGTGGGCTGCGCCCCCTCCCCTCCCTAGTTCGAATAGGACAAGGAGAGGGGGGCGGCGCCCCCCCTTTCCTTCCCCTCTTCCTCCTCCTTCCCCCTTCTCCTACTCCAACTAGGAAAGAAGGGAGTCCTACTCCCGGTGGGAGTAGGACTCCCCCTTGGCGCGTCCTCCTTGGCCGGCCGCCCCCTCCCCCTTGGCTCCTTTATATACGGGGGCAGGGGGGCACCCTAGAACACACAAGTTGATCTACGGATCGTTCCTTAGCTGTGTGCGGTGCCCCCTTCCACCATATTCCACCTCGGTCATATCGTTGCGGAGTTTAGGCGAAGCCCTGCGCCGGTAGAGCATCATCGTCGTCACCACGCCGTCGTGCTGACGGAACTCATCCCCGACGCTTTGCTGGATCGGAGCCCGGGGATCGTCATCGAGCTGAACGTGTGCTCAACTCGGAGGTGCCGTATGTTTGGTACTTGGATCGGTCGGATCGTGAAGACGTACGACTACATCAACCGCGTTGTCATAACGCTTCCGCTTACGGTCTACGAGGGTACGTGGACAATACTCTCCCCTCTCGTTGCTATGCCATCACCATGATCTTGCGTGTGCATAGGAATTTTTTTGAAATTACTACGTTGCCCAACAGTGGCATCAGAGCCAGGTTTTATGCGTAGATGTCATATGCACGAGTAGAACACAAGTGAGTTGTGGGAGATACAAGTCATACTGCTTACCAGCATGTCATACTTTGATTCGGCGGTATTGTGAGATGAAGCGGCCCGGACCGACATTACGCGTACGCTTACACAAGACTGGTTTCACCGTTACGAGCACTCGTGCTTAAAGGTGGCTGGCGGGTGTCTGTCTCTCTCACTTTAGCTGAATCGAGTGTGGCTACGCCCGGTCCTTGCGAAGGTTAAAACAGCACTAACTTGACGAACTATCGTTGTGGTTTTGATGCATAGGTAAGAACGCTTCTTGCAAAGCCCGTAGCAGCCACGTAAATTTGCAACAACAAAGCAGAGGATGTCTAACTTGTTTTTGCAGGGCATGTTGTGATGTGATATGGTCAAGACGTGATGCTATTTTTTATTGTATGAGATGATCATGTTTTGTAACCGAAATTATCGGCAACTGGGAGGAGCCATATGGTTGTCGCTTTATTGTATGAAATGCAAACGCCCTGTAATTGCTTTACTTTATCACTAAGCGGTAGCGATAGTCGTAGAAGCAATAGATGGCGTAACGACAACGATGCTACGATGGAGATCAAGGTGTCACGCGTGTGAAGATGGTGATCATGATGGTGCTTCGAAGATGGAGATCACAAGCACAAGATGATGATGGCCATATCATATCACTTATATTGATTGCATGTGATGTTTATCCTTTATGCATCTTATCTTGCTTTGATTGACGGTAGCATTTTAAGATGATCTCTCACTAAATTATCAAGAAGTATTCTCCCTGAGTATGCACCGTTGCGAAAGTTCTTCGTGCTGAGACACCACGTGATGATCGGGTGTGATAGGCTCTACGTTCAAATACAACGGGTGCAAAACAGTTGCACACGCGGAATACTCAGGTTAAACTTGACGAGCCTAGCATATACAGATATGGCCTCAGAACACAGAGACCGAAAGGTCAAACGTGAATCATATAGTAGATATGATCAACATAGTGATGTTCACCATTGAAACTACTCCATCTCACGTGATGATCGGACATGGTTTAGTTGATTTGGATCACGTAATCACTTAGATGACTAGAGAGATGTCTGTCTAAGTGGGAGTTCTTTAGTAATATGATTAATTAAACTTTAATTTATCATGAACTTAGTCCTGGTAGTATTTTGCAAATTATGTTGTAGATCAAGAGCTTGCACTGTTGCTTTCATATGTTTATTTTGATATGTTCCTAGAGAAAACTGTGTTGAAAGATGTTAGTAGCAATGATGCGGATTGGATCCATGATCTGAGGTTTGTCCTCATTGCTGCACAGAAGAATTATGTCCTTAATGCACCGCTAGGTGACAGACCGATTGCAGGAGCACATGCAGACGTTATGAATGTTTGGCTGGCTCAATATGATGACTACTTGACAGTTTAGTGCACCATGCTTAACGGCTTAGAATCGGGACTTCAAAGACGTTTTTTTGAACGTCATGGACCATATGAGATGTTCCAGGAGTTGAAGTTGATATTGTTGGAAATATGCCCTAGAGGCAATAATAAAAGTGTTATTATTATATTTCTTTGTTCATGATAATAGTCTTTTATTCATGCTATAACTGTATTATCCGGAAATCGTAATACACGTGTGAATACATAGACCACAATATGTCCCTAGTGAGCCTCTAGTTGACTAGCTCGTTGTGATCAACAGATAGTCATGGTTTCCTGGCTATGGACATTGGATGTCGTTGATAACGGGATCACATCATTAGGAGAATGATGTGATGGACAAGACCCAATCCTAAGCATAGCACAAAGATCGTGTAGTTTGTTTGCTAGAGCTTAGCCAATGTCAAGTATCTCTTCCTTCGACCATGAGAGCGTGTAACTCCTGGATACCGTAGGAGTGCTTTGGGTGTATCAAACGTCACAACGTAACTGGGTGACTATAAAGGTGCACTACAGGTATCTCCGAAAGTATCTATTGTTTTATGCGAATCGAGACTGGGATTTGTCACTCCGTATGACGGAGAGGTATCTCTGGGCCCACTCGGTAATGCATCATCATAATGAGCTCAAGGTGACCAAGGTGTTGGCCACGGGATCATGCATTACGGTACGAGTAAAGTGACTTGCCGGTAACGAGACTGAACACGGTATTGGGATACCGACGATCGAGTCTCGGGCAAGTAACGTACCGATTGACAAAGGGAATTGTATACAGGGTTTGATCGAATCCTCGACATCGTGGTTCAACCGATGAAATCATTGAGGAGCATGTGGGAGCCAACATGGGTATCCAGGCCCCGCTGTTGGTTATTGCCCGAGAGTGGTCTCGGTCATGTCTGCATGTCTCCCAAGCCCGTAGGGTCTACACACTTAAGGTTCGGTGACGCTAGGGTTGTTAGGAAGACTAGTATGTGACTACCGAATGTTGTTCGGAGTCCCGGATGAGATCCCGGACGTCACGAGGAGTTCCGGAATGGTCCGGAGGTAAAGTTTTATATATGGGAAGTTGTTAAACGGGCACCGGAAAGTTTCGGGGTCATACCGGTATTGTACCGAGACCACCGGAAGGGTTCCGGGGGTCCACCGGGAGGGTCCACCCCTCCCGGGGGGCCACTTGGGCTGCGTGGGGATAGCAGCCAGCCCCTAGTGGGCTTGGCGCGCCCCCCCTTGGGCCCATGCGCCTAGGGTTGGGGGGGAAACCCTAAAGGGGGCGCACCCCCCTTGCTTGGGGGGCAAGCTCCCCACCCCTTGGCCACCGCCCCCCCTAGGGTTTTCCCTAGAGGGCCGGCCCCCCTTGCCCTTTCCCCTATATATAGAGGGGTGAGGGGAGGGCTGCAATACATCACAAGCCAAGGCGCAGCCCCTCCCCTCCCCAACACCTCTCCTCCTCCGCACGTGCTTGGCGAAGCCCTGTCAGAATACTGCCGCATCAACTGCACCACGCCGTCGTGCTGCCGTTGGAGCTGCCTTCCTCAACCTCTCCTTCCTCCTTGCTGGATCAAGACGGAGGAGACGTCTCCCGTCCCGTACGTGTGTTGAACACGGAGGTGCTGTCCGTTCAGCACTAGGACATCGGTGATCCGAATCACGTTCGAGTACGACTCCATCATCACCATCCCCTTGGCAAGCTTCCGCTCGTGATCTACAAGTGGTATGTAGATGCAAACTCTCTCCCTTGACTCGTTGCTTAGATGAACTCATAGATGGATCTTGGTGAAACCGTAGGAAAATTTTAATTTTCTGCAACGTTCCCCAACAGTGGTATCAGAGCCAGGTTTATGCGTAGTTCTCTTTGCACGAGTAGAACACAATTTTGTTGTGGGCGTGGATCTTGTCAACTTGCTTTCCTCTACTAGTCTTTTCTTGCTTCAGCGGTATTGTGGGATGAAGCGGCCCGGACCAACCTTACACGTACGCTTACGTGAGACCGGTTCCACCGATTAACATGCACTAGTTGCATAAGGTGGCTGGCGGGTGTCTGTCTCTCCCACTTTACTTGGAGCGGATTCGATGAAAAGGGCCCTTATGAAGGGTAAATAGAAGTTGACAAAATCACGTTGTGGTTATTCGTAGGTAAGAAAACGTTCTTGCTAGAACCCAATTGCAGCCACGTAAAAGATGCAACAACAATTAGAGGACGTCTAACTTGTTTTTGCAGCGATTGATCATGTGATGTGATATGGCCAGAAGTTGTGATGAATGATGAATTGTGATGTATGAGATCATGTTCTTGTAATAGGATTCACGACTTGCATGTCGATGAGTATGACAACCGGCAGGAGCCATAGGAGTTGTCTTTATTTTTGTATGACCTGCGTGTCATTGAAGAACGCCATGTAACTTACTTTACTTTATTACTAAACGCGTTAGTCATAGAAGTAGAAGTAGTCGTTGGCGTGAAAACTTCATGAAGACACGATGATGGAGATCATGATGATGGAGATCATGGTGTCAAGCCGGTGACAAGATGATCATGGAGCCCCGAAGATGGAGATCAATTGAGCTATTTGATATTGGCCATATCATGTCACAACTATATAATTGCATGTGATGTTTATTATGTTTATGCATCTTGTTTACTTAGGACGACGGTAGTAAATAAGATGATCCCTTACAAAATTTCAAGAAGTGTTCTCCCCTAACTGTGCACCGTTGCTACAGTTCGTCGCTTCTAAGCACCACGTGATGATCGGGTGTGATGGATTCTTACGTTCACATACAACGGGTGTAAGACAGTTTTACACAGCGAAAACACTTAGGGTTAACTTGACGAGCCTAGCATGTGCAGACATGGCCTCGGAACACGGAGACCGAAAGGTCGAACACGAGTCGTATGGAAGATACGATCAACATAAAGATGTTCACCGACGATGACTAGTCCGTCTCACGTGATGATCGGACACGGGCTAGTCAACTCGGATCGTGTAACACTTAGATGACCAAAGGGATGTCTAATCTGAGTGGGAGTTCATAATTTGATTAGAACTTAATTATCATGAACTTAGTCTAAAACCTTTGCAAATATGTCTTGTAGATCAAATGGCCAACGCTCATGTCAACATGAACTTCAACGCGTTCCTAGAGAAAACCAAGCTGAAAGATGATGGCAGCAACTATACGGACTGGGTCCGGAACCTGAGGATCATCCTCATAGCTGCCAGGAAACAATATGTCCTAGAAGGACCGCTAGGTGACGCTCCCATCCTAGAGAACCAAGACATTATGAATGCTTGGCAAACTCGCACTGATGATTACTCCCTCGTTCAGTGCGGCATGCTTTACAGCTTAGAACCGGGGCTCCAAAAGCGTTTTGAGCATCACGAAGCATATGAGATGTTCGAAGAGCTGAAACTAGTTTTCCAAGCTCACGCCCGGGTCGAGAGATATGATGTCTCCGACAAGTTCTACAGTTGTAAGATGGAGGAAAACAGTTCTGTCAGTGAGCACATCCTGAAGATGTCTGGGTTGCACAACCGTATGACCCAGCTGAACATTAACCTCCCAGATGAGGCGGTCATTGACAGAATCCTCCAGTCGCTCCCACCAAGCTACAAGAGCTTTGTGATGAACTACAATATGCAGGGGATGGTAAAGACCATTCCTGAAGTATTTTCTATGCTGAAGTCAGCAGAGGTTGAAATCAAGAAAGAACATCAAGTGTTGATGGTCAATAAGATCACTAAGTTCAAGAAGGGCAAGGGTAAGAAGAACTTCAAGAAGGACGGCAAAGAGGTTGCCGCGCCCGGTAAGCCAGTTGCCGGGAAGAAGTCAAAGGATGGACCCAAACCTGAGACTGAGTGCTTTTATTGCAAGGGGAAGGGTCACTGGAAGCGGAACTGCCCCAAATACTTAGCGGATAAGAAGGCCGGCAACACCAAAGGTATATTTGATATACATGTAATTGATGTGTACCTTACCAGTACTCGTAGTAACTCCTGGGTATTTGATACCGGTGCCGTTGCTCATATTTGTAACTCACAGCAGGAGCTGCGGAATAAACGGAGACTGGCGAAGGACGAGGTGACGATGCGCGTCGGGAATGGTTCCAGAGTCGATGTGATCGCCGTCGGCACGCTGCCTCTACATTTACCTACGGGATTAGTTTTGAACCTTAATAATTGTTATTTAGTGCCAAGTTTGAGCATGAACATTGTATCTGGATCTCGTTTAATACGAGATGGCTACTCATTTAAGTCTGAGAATAATGGTTGTTCGATTTATATGAGAGATATGTTTTATGGTCATGCTCCGATGGTCAATGGTTTATTCTTAATGAATCTCGAGCGTAATATTACACATGTTCATAGTGTAGATGCCAAAAGATGTAAAGTTGATAACGATAGTCCCACATACTTGTGGCACTGCCGCCTTGGTCACATTGGTGTCAAGCGCATGAAGAAGCTCCATACTGATGGACTTTTGGAGTCTCTTGATTATGAATCGTTTGACACATGCGAACCGTGCCTCATGGGCAAAATGACCAAGACTGCGTTCTCCGGAACAATGGAGCGAGCAACCAACTTGTTGGAAATCATACATACCGATGTGTGCGGTCTAATGAGCGTTGAGGCTCGCGGAGGATATCGTTATGTTCTCACTCTCACTGATGACTTAAGTAGATATGGGTATGTCTACTTAATGAAACACAAGTCTGAGACCTTTGAAAAGTTCAAGGAATTTCAGAATGAGGTGGAGAATCAACGTGACCGAAAGATAAAGTTCCTACGATCAGATCGTGGAGGAGAATAAGTCACGAATTTGGCACACACTTAAGGAAATGTGGAATCGTTTCACAACTCACGCCGCCTGGAACACCTCAGCGAAACAGTGTGTCCGAACGTCGTAATCGCACTCTATTGGATATGGTGCGGTCTATGATGTCTCTTACCGATTTACCGCTATCATTTTGGGGATACGCTCTAGAGACAGCTACATTCACTTTAAATAGGGCACCGTCTAAATCCGTTGAGACGACACCGTATGAATTATTGTTTGGGAAGAAACCTAAGCTGTCGTTTCTAAAAGTTTGGGGATGCGATGCTTATGTCAAGAAACTTCAACCTGAAAAGCTCGAACCCAAGTTGGAAAAATGCGCCTTCATAGGATACCCTAAGGAAACTGTAGGGTATACCTTCTACTTAAGATCCGAAGGCAAGATCTTTGTTGCAAAAAACGGATGCTTTCTGGAAAAAGAGTTTCTCTCGAAAGAAGTAAGTGGGAGGAAAGTAGAACTCGATGAAGTACTACCTCTCGAACGGGAGAGTGGTGCAGCTCAGGAAAATGTTCCTGTGATGCCCACACCAACTGAAGAGGAAACCAATGATGATGATCAAGGTACTTCGGATCAAGTTGCTACTGAACTTCGTAGGTCCACAAGGACACGTTCCGCACCAGAGTGGTACGGCAACCTTGTCCTGGAAATCATGTTGTTAGACAACAGTGAACCTTCGAACTATGAAGAAGCGATGGCGGGCCCAGATTCCAACAAATGGCTAGAAGCCATGAAATCCGAGATAGAATCCATGTATGAAAACAAAGTATGGACTTTGACTGACTTGCCCGATGATCGGCGAGCGATAGAAAACAAATGGATCTTTAAGAAGAAGACGGACGCGGATGGTAATGTCACCATCTATAAAGCTCGACTTGTCGCTAAGGGTTATCGACAAGTTCAAGGGATTGACTATGACGAGACATTCTCTCCTGTAGCGAAGCTTAAGTCCGTCCGAATCATGTTAGCAATTGCCGCATACTATGATTATGAGATATGGCAGATGGACGTCAAAACGGCATTCCTTAACGGGCATCTTAAGGAAGAGCTGTATATGATGCAGCCGGAAGGTTTTGTCGATCCTAAGAACGCTAACAAAGTATGCAAGCTCCAGCGATCCATTTATGGGCTGGTGCAAGCATCTCGGAGTTGGAATATTCGCTTTGATGAGATGATCAAAGCGTTTGGGTTTATGCAGACTTATGGAGAAGCCTGCGTTTACAAGAAAGTGAGTGGGAGCTCTGTAGCATTTCTCATATTATATGTAGATGACATACTCTTGATGGGAAATAATATAGAATTTCTGGACAGCACTAAGGCCTACTTGAACAAATGTTTTTCAATGAAGGACCTTGGAGAAGCTGCTTATATATTAGGCATCAAGATCTATAGAGATAGATCGAGACGCCTCATAGGTCTTTCACAAAGCACATACCTTGATAAGATTTTGAAAAAGTTCAAAATGGATGAGTCCAAGAAAGGGTTCTTGCCTATGTTACAAGGTGTGAGATTGAGCTCGGCTCAGTCACCGACCACGGCAAAAGATAAAGAAGAGATGAGTGTCATCCCCTATGCTTCAGCCATAGGATCTATTATGTATGCCATGCTGTGTACCAGACCTGATGTAAACCTTGCCGTAAGTTTGGTAGCAAGATACCAGAGTAATCCCGGCAAGGAACACTGGACATCGGTCAAGAATATCCTGAAGTACCTGAAAAGGACAAAGGACATGTTTCTCGTTTATGGAGGTGACGAAGAGCTCGTCGTAAAGGGTTACGTCGACACTAGCTTCGACACAGATCTGGATGACTCTAAGTCACAAACCGGATACGTGTATATGTTGAATGGTGGAGCAGTAAGCTGGTGCGGCTGCAAGCAGAGCGTCGTGGCGGGATCTACATGTGAAGCGGAGTACATGGCAGCCTCGGAGGCAGCGCATGAAGCTATTTGGGTGAAGGAGTTCATCACCGACCTAGGAGTCATACCCAATGCGTCGGGGCCAATCAAACTCTTCTGTGACAACACTGGAGCTATTGCCCTTGCTAAGGAGCCCAGGTTTCACAAGAAGACCAGGCACATCAAGCGTCGTTTCAACTCCATCCGTGAAAATTTTCAAGATGGAGACATAGAAATTTGCAAAGTACATACGGATCTGAATGTCGCAGATCTGTTGACTAAACCTCTCTCGCGAGCAAAACATGATCAACACCAGAACTCTATGGGTGTTCGATTCATCACAATGTAACTAGATTAGTGACTCTAGTGCAAGTGGGAGACTGTTGGAAATATGCCCTAGAGGCAATAATAAAAGTGTTATTATTATATTTCTTTGTTCATGATAACAGTCTTTTATTCATGCTATAACTGTATTATCCGGAAATCGTAATACACGTGTGAATACATAGACCACAATATGTCCCTAGTGAGCCTCTAGTTGACTAGCTCGTTGTGATCAACAGATAGTCATGGTTTCCTGGCTATGGACATTGGATGTCGTTGATAACGGGATCACATCATTAGGAGAATGATGTGATGGACAAGACCCAATCCTAAGCATAGCACAAAGATCGTGTAGTTCGTTTGCTAGAGCTTAGCCAATGTCAAGTATCTCTTCCTTCGACCATGAGAGCGTGTAACTCCTGGATACCGTAGGAGTGCTTTGGGTGTATCAAACGTCACAACGTAACTGGGTGACTATAAAGGTGCACTACAGGTATCTCCGAAAGTATCTATTGTTTTATGCGAATCGAGACTGGGATTTGTCACTCCGTATGACGGAGAGGTATCTCTGGGCCCACTCGGTAATGCATCATCATAATGAGCTCAAGGTGACCAAGGTGTTGGCCACGGGATCATGCATTACGGTACGAGTAAAGTGACTTGCCGGTAACGAGACTGAACACGGTATTGGGATACCGACGATCGAGTCTCGGGCAAGTAACGTACCGATTGACAAAGGGAATTGTATACAGGGTTTGATCGAATCCTCGACATCGTGGTTCAACCGATCAAATCATCGAGGAGCATGTGGGAGCCAACATGGGTATCCAGACCCCGCTGTTGGTTATTGCCCGAGAGTGGTCTCGGTCATGTCTGCATGTCTCCCGAGCCCGTAGGGTCTACACACTTAAGGTTCGGTGACGCTAGGGTTGTTAGGAAGACTAGTATGTGACTACCGAATGTTGTTCGGAGTCCCGGATGAGATCCCGGACGTCACGAGGAGTTCCGGAATGGTCCGTAGGTAAAGTTTTATATATGGGAAGTTGTTAAACGGGCACCGGAAAGTTTCGGGGTCATACCGGTATTGTACCGGGACCACCGGAAGGGTTCCGGGGGTCCACCGGGAGGGGCCACCCCTCCCGGGGGGCCACTTGGGCTGCGTGGGGATAGCAGCCAGCCCCTAGTGGGCTTGGCGCCCCCCCTTGGGCCCATGCGCCTAGGGTTGGGGGGGAAACCCTAAAGGGGGCGCACCCCCCTTGCTT
>NC_057801.1:11032704-11097578 GCF_018294505.1 Triticum aestivum | reverse complement strand
TCACGAGGAGTTCCGGAATGGTCCGGAGGTAAAGTTTTATATATGGGAAGTTGTTAAACGGGCACCGGAAAGTTTCAGGGTCATACCGGTATTGTACCGGGACCACCGGAAGGGTTCCGGGGGTCCACCGGGAGGGGCCACCCCTCCCGGGGGGCCACTTGGGCTGCGTGGGGATAGCAGCCAGCCCCTAGTGGGCTTGGCGCCCCCCCCCCCCCTTGGGCCCATGCGCCTAGGGTTGGGGGGGAAACCCTAAAGGAGGCGCACCCCCCTTGGTTGGGGGGCAAGCCCCCCACCCCTTGGCCGCCGCCCCCCCTAGGGTTTTCCCTAGAGGGCCGGCCCCCCTTGCCCTTTCCCCTATATATAGAGGGGTGAGGGGAGGGCTGCAATACACCACAAGCCAAGGCGCAGCCCCTCCCCTCCCCAACACCTCTCCTCCTCCGCACGTGCTTGGCGAAGCCCTGTCGGAATACTGCCGCATCAACTGCACCACGCCGTCGTGCTGCCGTTGGAGCTGCCTTCCTCAACCTCTCCTTCCTCCTTGCTGGATCAAGACGGAGGAGACGTCTCCCGTCCCGTACGTGTGTTGAACGCGGAGGTGTTGTCCGTTCAGCACTAGGACATCGGTGATCCGAATCACGTTCGAGTACGACTCCATCATCACCATCCCCTTGGCAAGCTTCCGCTCGTGATCTACAAGTGGTATGTAGATGCAAATTCTCTCCCTTGACTCGTTGCTTAGATGAACTCATAGATGGATCTTGGTGAAACCATAGGAAAATTTTAATTTTCTGCAACGTTCCCCAACAGATATTTCAAGCAAATACCCGAGTTGAGAGATATGAAGTCTCCAACAAGTTCTATAGCTAAAAGATGGAGGAGAATCGCTCAACTAGTGAGCATGTGCTCAGATTGTCTGGGTACTACAATCGCTTGAATCAAGTGGGAGTTAATCTTCCAGATAAAATAGTGATTGACAAAATTCTCTAGTCACCACCACCAAGTTAGTAGAACTTCGTGATGAACTATAGTGCAAGGGATGACGAAAACGATTCCCGAGCTCTTCGTGATGCTGAAGTCGACGAAGGTAGAAATCAAGAAAGAGCATCAAGTGTTGATGATTGACAAGACCAGTAGTTTCAAGAAAAGGGCAAAGGGAAAGAAAGGGAACTTCAAGCAGAATGGCAAGCAAGTTGTCACTCCCGCGAAGAAGCCCAAAGCTGGACCAAAGCCTGAAACTGAGTGATTATACTGCAAAGGAAATGGTCACTAGAAGCGGAAATGCCTTGAATATTTGGTGGATAAGAAGGATGGCAAAGTGAACAAGGGTATATTTGATATACACGTTATTGATGTGTACTTTACTAGTGTTTATAGTAGCCCCTGAGTATATGATACTTGTTCAGTTGCTAAAAAATTAGTAACTCAAAATAGGAGTTACAGAATAAACAGAGACTAGTTGAGGGTGAAGTGACGATGTGTGTTGGAAGTAATTCCAAGATTGATATGATCATCATCACACTCTCCCTAAACTTTCGGGATATGTGTTAAACCTAAATAAATGTTATTTAGCGTTTGCGTTGAGCATGAATATGATTTGATCATGTTTATTGCAATACGGTTATTCATTTAAAGTCAGGGAATAATTGTTGTTCTATTTACATGAATAAAACCTTCAATGGTCATACACCCAATGAAAATAGTTTGTTGGATCTCGATCGTAGTGATACACATATTCATAATATTGATGCCAAAAGATGCAAAGTTAATAATGATAGTGCAACTTATTTGTGGCACTGCCGTTTGGGTCATATCGGTGTAAAGCACATGAAGAAACTCCATAAAGATGGATTTTCGGAATCACTTGGTTATGAATCATTTTATGCTTGCGAACCGTGCCTTTTGGGCAAGATGACTAAAACTCCGTTCTCCGGAACAATGGAATGAGCTAGTGACTTATTGGAAATAATACATACCGATGTACGCGGTCCAATGAGTGTTGATGCTCGTGGCGGGTATCATTATTTTCTGACCTTCACAAGATGATTTGAGCAGATATGAGTATATCTACTTAATGAAGCACAAGTCTGAAACATTTGAAAAGTTTAAAGAATTTTAGAGTGAAGTGGAAAATCATCGTAACAAGAAAATAAAGTTTCTGCGATCTGATCGCGGAGACGAATATTTGAGTTACGAGTTTGGTCTTCAATTAAAACAATGTGGAATAGTTTCACAGCTCACGCCACCTGGAACACCACAACGTTATGGTGTGTCCGAACGTCGTAACCGCACTTTATTTGATATGGTGCGATCTATGATGTCTCTTATCGATTTACCACTATCGTTTTGGGGTTATGCATTAGAGACAGCTGCATTCACGTTTAATAGGGCACCATCTAAATCCGTTGAGACGACACCGTATGAACTATGGTTTAACAGTAAACCTAAGCTGTCATTTATTAAAGTTTGGAGTTGCGATCCTTATATGAAAAAAGGTTTTCAACCTGATAAGCTCGAACCCAAATTGGAGAAGTGCGTCTTCATAGAATACCCAAAGGAAACTGTTGGGTACTCCTTCTATCACAGATCCAAAGGCAAAACATTTGTTGCTAAGAATGGATCCTTTCTAGAGAAGGAATTTCTCTCGAAAGAAGTGAGTGGGAGGAAAGTAAGAGCTTGATGAGGTTATTTGTACCTTCTCCCGAATTGAGAAGTAGTTAATAACAGAAATCAGTTCCAGTGATCCTACACCAATTAGTGAGGAAGCTAATGATGATGATCATGAAACTTCAGATCAAGTTACTACAAAAACCTCGTAGGTCTACCAGAATAAGATCCGCACTAGAGTGGTACGGTAATCCTATTTTGGAAGTCATGTTACTTGACCATGATGAACCTACGAACTATGAGGAAGCGATGATGAGCCCAGATTCCGCGAAATGGCTTGAGGCCATAAAATCTGAGATATGATCCATGTATGAGAACAAAGTATGGACTTTGATTGACTTGCTCGATGATCAGCAAGCCATGTTAAATAAATGGATCTTCAAGAGGAAGATGGACACTGATAGTAGTGTTACTATCTACGAAGCTCGACTTGTTGCGAAAGGTTTTCGACAAGTTCAAGATGTTGAATACGATTAGATTTTCTCACTCGTATCGATGCTTAAGTCTGTCTGAATCATGTTAGCAATTGCCACATTTTATGAAATCTGGCAAATGGATGTCAAAACTGCATTCCTTAATGGTTTTCTTAAAGGAGAGTTGTATATGATACAACCAAAAGGTTTTGTCGATCCGAAAGGTGCTAACAAAATGTGCAAGCTCCAGCGATCCATCAATGGACTGGTGCAAGCATCTTGGAGTTGGAATATACGCTTTGATGTGTTGATCAAAGCATATGGTTTTATACAGACTTTTGGAAAGGCCTGTATTTACAAGAAAGTGAGTGGGAGCTCTGTAGCATTTCTAATATTATATGTGGATGACATATTGTTGATTGGAAATGATATAGAAATTCTGGATAGCATGAAAGGATACTTGAATAAGAGTTTTTCAAAGAAAGACCTCGGTGAAGCTGCTTATACATTAAGCATCAAGATCTATATTGATAGATCAAAACGCTTGATAAGATTTTTCAATGAGTACATACCTTGATAAATTTTTGAAATAGTTCAAAATGGAACAGTCAAATGAAGGAGTTCTTGCCTGTGTTGCAAGGTGTGAAGTTGAGTAAGACTCAAGACCCGACCATGGCAAAAAATAGAAAGAGAATGAAAAGTCATTCCCTATGCCTCAGTCATAGGTTCTATAAAGTATGCTATGCTGTGAACCAGACATATTGTATACCTTGCTCTGAGTTTTGCAAAGGAATACAATTTTGATCTAAGAGTAGATCACTGGACATTGGTCAAAATTATTCTTAGTGGAATAAGGATATATTTCTCGATTATGGAGGTGACAAAAAGGTTCGTCGTAAAGGGTTACGTTGATGTAAATTTTGGCACTGGTCCAGATGACTTTAAGTCTTAATCTGGATACATATTGAAAGTGGGAGCAATTAGCTAGAGTAGCTCCGTGCAGAGCATTGTAGACATAGAATATTTGCAAAATACATACGACTCTGAATGTGACAGACCCGTTGACTAAGCTTCTCTCACGAGCAAAACATGATCACACCTTAGTACTCTTTGGGTGTTAATCACATAGCGATGTGAACTAGATTATTGACTCTAGTAAACCCTTTGGGTGTTGGTCACATGACGATGTGAACTATGGGTGTTAATCATATACAGATATGAATATTGGTGTTAAATCACATGGCAATGTGAACTAGATTATTGACTCTAGTGCAAGTGGGAGACTGAAGGAAATATGCCCTAGAGGCAATAATAAAGTTATTATTTATTTCCTTATTTTATGATAAATGTTTATTATTCATGCTAGAATTGTGTTAACCGGAAACATGATACATGTGTGAATACATAGACAAACATATAGTCACTAGTATGCCTCTACTTGACTAGCTCATTAATCAAAGATGGTTATGTTTCCTAACCATAGACATGTGTTGTCATTTGATTAACGGGATCACATCATTAGGAGACTGATGTGATTGACATGACCCATTCCGTTAGCCTAGCACTTGATCGTTTAGTATATTGCTATTGCTTTCTTCATGACTTATACATGTTCCTGTAACTATGAGATTATGCAACTCCCGTTTACCGGAGGAACACTTTGGGTGCTACCAAACGTCACAACGTAACTGGGTGATTATAAAGGAGTACTACAGGTGTCTCCGAAGGTACATGTTGGGTTGGCGTATTTCGAGATTAGGTTTTGTCACTCCGATTGTCGGAGAGGTATCTCTGGGCCCTCTCGGTAATGCACATCACTATAAGCCTTGCAAGCAATGTAGCTAATGAGTTAGTTACAGAATGATGCATTACGTAACGAGTAAAGAGACTTGCCGGTTACGAGATTGAACTAGGTATTGGATACCGACGATCGAATCTCGGGCAAGTAACATACCGATGACAAAGGGAACAACGTATGTTGTTATGCGGTTTGACCGATAAAGATCTTCGTAGAATATGTAGGAGCCAATATGGGCATCCAGGTCCCGCTATTGGTTATTGACCGAGAATAGTTCTAGGTCATGTCTACATAGTTCTCGAACCCGTAGGGTCCGCACGCTTAACGCCATGATGACAATTTTATTATGAGTTTATAAGTTTTGATGTACCGAAGTTTGTTCGGAGTCCCGGATGTGATCACGGACATGACGAGGAGTCTTGAAATGGTCGAGACATAAAGATTGATATATTGGAAGCCTATGTTTGGACATCGGAAGTGTTCCGGGTGAAATCGGCATTTTACCGGAGTACCGGGGGGTTACCGGAACCCTCCCGGGGGTTATTGGGCCTTCATGGGCCCTAAGGGAGAAGAGGAGAGGAGGCAAGAGGTGGGCTGCGCCCCCTCCCCTCCCTAGTCCGAATAGGACAATGAGAGGGGGGCGGCGCCCCCCTTTCCTTCCTCTCTTCCTCCCACTTCCCCCTTCTCCTACTCCAACTAGGAAAGAAGGGAGTCCTACTCCCGGTGGGAGTAGGACTCCCCCTTGGCGCGCCCTCCTTGGCCGGCCGCCCCCTCCCCCTTGGCTCCTTTATATACGGGGGCAGGGGGCACCCTAGAACACACAAGTTGATCTACGGATCGTTCCTTAGCCGTGTGCGGTGCCCCCCTCCACCATATTCCACCTCGGTCATATCGTCACGGAGTTTAGGCGAAGCCCTGCGCCGGTAGAGCATCATCATCGTCACCACGCCGTCGTGCTGACGGAACTCATCCCCGACGCTTTGCTGGATTGGAGCCCGGGGATCGTCATCGAGCTGAACGTGTGCTGAACTCGGAGGTGCCGTACGTTCGGTACTTGGATCGGTCGGATCATGAAGACCTACGACTACATCAACCGTGTTGTCATAACGCTTCCGCTTACGGTCTACGAGGGTACGTGGACAATACTCTCCCCTCTCGTTGCTATGCCATCACCATGATCTTGCGTGTGTGTAGGAATTTTTTTGAAATTACTACGTTCCCCAACAAGTTTGTGAGTAAAAGATGATATTGTATTGAATATTATATTGAATCCCAAATCACTAGGTTCGCCTATGGCGAGGATATGACATTCACACATACGACTTTCCCCTCCCCTCCGTAGGGTCGAAACCCTAGTCGCCGCAACGACCCCCCCACTGCAGATCTCCTCTGGCCACTGCCGCCTCCGGTGCCAGTGATGGTGGCGGCTCCCAGTCGCCAAAGGCGACGGAGGTGGTTGGCGCGCCATGGCGGGCCTCCCTCGCGCGGGGGAGCGAGGCCATGGGGGCTGCGCGGGGGGTCTTCCCTTGGGTGTCGGAGCATGACGAGGAGTGTGCGGAGCATGGCCGGGAGTCGGCAGCGGTGGTCACGACAGGATGTGGTCTTCTGACAGGCGTGGGCAACAAAGGCAGCATGGTGGGCCCTGGAGGCAGCGGTGCGGCGACCTCGTCCTGGTGCGTCGTGCGTGCGGCTGCCGGCGAAGGACTGCGGTGTTGGTGCCATTCGTCGTCGGCGTTGCAAGCATGGTGTCGGAGGCTACAAGGTGGGCGCTTTGTGGCGGTGGGTGGTCTGGATTTGGGACCTCCCGATCCTGGTAAACAGGGCGCGATTGAGGCTTGGTTGGCTGCCTGGTGGTGCGGGTAGCCGCGAAATGTGGCTAGCTGCTGCTTGTGGCCCTAGCGATGGTGGTTGGGGCAGGTGCTGGTGGCACTAACGATGCTGATTGGGGCAAGAGCAGGCGGCCTTGAAGACGGAGGTTGGAGCAAGAGGAGTGGTTGGTTCACGGTCACGGCTGGAGGTGGTTGATGGTTGCGCCTCCTCGGTGCGGGTGTCAGTGTTCTGCAATGATTTGGTCACAACGACGAGGCGTTGCGACGGTGGCGGTGCATCCCTTCACAAAGTGCTTGGCCGTATTCCTTTGGGTTGGGCGGGAGGTGCTACGACGACGGCAGTGCATCCCTTCACGAAGTGCTTGGCCATATTACTTTGGGTTGGGTGGGAGGTGCGCGACGGTATGGATGAAAATCCTACACAACCTTGGCTGGTGCTTGCGACAGCGGCGCCTATGGTTGTTGTTTCCCTACGTGGAGGTGTCGCGGTTGTATGCCGACATCTTCCCCCTCGCTAGGATTGTCTCCGCGCGAAAGTCTTGGTTCATTATTGGACTAGCGATGGCGGTGTCTCGGCAGCGTTACTCCGTTGGGAGCATCATGTTTGGAGACTGGGTTTCAAGGCTTGTGTTGTGGTTCTCCGGTGCTGGCCGCTGGTTCGAGCAGTTCTTCTCGGGCGCTATGTACGCAGCTGCCAGAGTATCAAGACGGTGGCTTTCTCGGGTTCGACTGAGTCCCGCTATCCATTGACCATCTCCTGTTAGGCATTCATGGATGGTTAGTGTGTCTGACAAGGTAAGCTCGTTTGCAGTTGTTGTTCTTGGTGGTGTTTGGTGCTGGTTGAGACACGGCTAGATGATGTGCTTAGGATAGGCTCCTTTGGATTATGTCTGTATCTGTTGTAGTTGTAGTGTGCATGAGTGTGGAGTTTCGGCTGCACTTGTTGGTAGCAAGTTGTAGTCTTTTGTCTTCCGCCTTTTATAAAAATATGATATGCCTAGACGTACTTTTGAAAAAAAAAGACATTCATCCACACACACAAAAAGATGCACGAATCAAACAATGTGATAACCGCTGCAATTTTATGCATCACACGAATCAAATTCGATGATGCAACAGGAACTGTAAAATTGCTTGTCGATCACATGTAGCCGTACATCCACCCTTCCATGGGAAAAAAATCATACAACGGTACGTACGTGCGATCATGGCGGCCAGCTCTTGGCCCTGCACAAGGATGCCCGGCAATGCTACACGTACAAACGATTTATAGGCTTTTACAGGATGATTAACCTTGATTGGTTAATAAGTGAGCGAGGCGGTCCATCCCCTGAAAATCAGGAGGAGAGAGGTTTATGATTGGTTGTTAGATGGAAGGAGCGTGTAAAAGCGTGTAAGTCTTTGTATGTCTAGCATTTTTACAAGGATGCCCATCTCGCCCAACGCGCGCGCCAGCTCCGTGCGGTCCGCAATAACCTTCCCCGTGGACAAGTCTGGGACGATGGTGAAGGCGAGGAGGCCGCGTCGCAGCCATGGACCGGGAGGATGGAGGAGAGTGGCGCCGCCGTCACGCTGCCCGTCGACGCGGCGCTCGGCCATGGCGGATGGCTTCGGGTCCGCACGGATGGAGGACTCCATACGTACGGTCTTCATCACGTAATCCTTTTCGGCAGTTTCAAGTTTCCTGATTCCTGATCGGGTACTAGTTGGAGTCCGCATCCAACACGTACTACCAACGTGTCCTTCTCCCACCGAGCTCCCGTCCCGTACGCGCTCTATATGTGCCGCCGCCGCCGCAAGCCTTCCTCCGATCCACCGTTCGCTTCTCGCCATGTTGGACGGCGTCGTGCCTCGCAGGAGGAGGATGGACGGCGCCATGCCGCAGGAGGGCGCCGGTGGTGGATCGTCTTCCGGCTCGGTGCCGCCCGCGGGCCAGCGCGAGAACGAGGCGGTGCCGCGACCTGGATACGACGAGGAAGAACGGAAGCGCAAGGGGAAGATGCCGGCCGTGGACCAGAGCCTGCCGCCGCCGCCGCCGCCCGTCGAGAAGAAGCTCATGGGCGACGCCATCCGCGCCCACGCGAACGCGAGCACGTCGCCGCCGCTCCCGGCATGGAAGGACGCCCCGTTCGACTACGGCGCCGTGAGCCAAAGGCTCCGCGACGTGCTCGAAGGCCTCGGCGTCGTCGCTGGCGCCGGCCCCGTGTGCGTCTACGAGAAGGAGATGACCGTATCGGACAGGGGCAAGGACCAGAACCGGCTGCTGATATCGTGCAAGGACAACGGCGGCAGCAATGGAGGTGACGACAGGAGCAGCAAGAAGAGGAAGAACAAGGGCGGCGGTGGCGACGGTGACGAGCATCGCGCGGCGGCGAATTTCCGCAAGATTTTTACGGCCAAGGAGTTGCTCATCGTGCACCAGGAGGAACAGAAGCAGGAAGCGGAGGGGGTGATGATGAAGAAGAAGAAGACGACGACGACGGAGGGGGATATGGACAAGGAGAAGGAGAAGCCCGGTCTGGGCGTGCAGGCGTACGACCGCGACGGCGAGATGTACCAGCTCAAGTGCAGGCACCTCATGTGCAACAGCGCCTACCGGATCATCAAGGACTACGCGCGCTTCCTGGAGAACAACGGCCTTCTCGTCAGGAGGGACAAGCGGAAGCGGTCGCCGGAGGCAGCAGAAGGCAGCGACGGCGGACAGGGCGGCTCGCCGCTCGCCGTGGGGGAGGGCACGGAGGGCAAGAAGAAGAGGCGGAAGGGCAAGGCGCCGTCGCCGGAAGCGGCAGGCAGCGAGGGGCAGAGCAGCTCTCCGTCGCCCGAACCCGACGGCGGGGAGCACAAGGTGCGCCCTGCCCGCATCGAGCTGTGGGCGTTCCGGTCGCCCAAGCTGACGCAGGGGTGCACCGACCACGCGGACGGCAAGCTCGGGCTGGTCCTGCTGCACTACCTCGAGGCCGACGGCGCCGAGGCCGAGCTTGCCGCGGATGAGCCTGAGCCGCGTAGTTCTGAGGAGGAAGATGCCATGGAACCGGCGGCAATGCCCAACGTGGGTGAGGCTGCGGCTGCGCACCAGATGGCCGTGGATGTGCCGGACGTGGTCGTCGAGGACGGCGCGGGCGCGCATGAGGACGCCGCCGTTCATGCCCACGCGGACGCCGTGCCCGTCATAGAACCGGCGATGCCCGACGTGGGTGCGCACGAGATGGCCGTCCATGTGCCGGACGTGGTCGTCGAGGACGACGGCGCGGGCGCGCATGAGGACGCCGTTCATGTCCATGCGGACGCCGTGCCCGTCATGGAACCGGCGATGCCCAACGTGGGCGCGCACGCGATGGCCGTCCATGTGCCGGCCGTGGTGCTGCCTGTCCTCGCCGTCGCCGGTGCACACGAGGAGGACGCCGTCCATGCCCCCAACGAGGACGCCGTGCCGGTCATGGACGCGGACGAGAGGACGCGACTACTAGAGGCTGCAGAGGGGTTGCTACTGTTAAGTAAGGCACCAGTAGTTTTCTAATTTAGCTCTACGTATAAGTTGCCTGGAAATTCAGTTTGATTCAGTCGGTTTTTTAAGCTGTTGATTTCTGCTTCAAGATTCGTGCTCTTTCTTTTTTCTGCTTTTCTTTTTGACTCATGTTTTGGGCCTAGATTTTCAACCCGCCACTGTTTTGAGTAAGTCGATTTCATATTGGGCTGAAACCCATTTCGTGTTGCCTGTTTATAGGCCTGCATTTTTTGCTTTTCTTTTCTAGTCATTTTTATTAATGTGTATTTGTGGATGTTGGGTGAGTGCAAAATGTGCACATGTAAGTAATTTATATATTTGAACTCCCGGCGCAAAAACCTTTAGAACTAGACCGATCCTGGATACATTTCAAACACGCTTAAATTTTTAAAGAAATAATAACTTGTGAAACTGCTTATTTGGAAATGTGTAACATTTTATTCCAAAATTGTGAAGTATGTCATTTCACAAATGTGTAGTTGAAATTGATGTGATTTTTGTGAAACAATCCAGTAACATATTTTAGAATTGTGAAAATAACTATATAGAGTGAATTTGTAATGTATGATTTTGAAACTATTTTTTTTGGAAATGTGAAATAGTCTATTTCAAAAGTGTGAGATATGCCAGTTTAACGTGCTATTGAAATGGACGTGATATTTGTGAAACAAGCAAGCAACATATTTTAGAATTGTGAAGTAACAACTACACAAAGTGAAATTTCAATGTACGATTGTGAATCTGATTATTTGAAAATCAGAAATAGTGTTTCAATAGTGTGAAATTGTAATATACGATTGTGAGGCCGACTATTTGAAAATATAACATATTTCACTCTTTTGAAATAAACTATTACAGATTTCCAAATAATCAATTTCATAAGTATACATTACAATTTCATTTTCTGTGGTTACTATTCACAATTAAAAACACGAGTTACTATTTCACAATTAAAAACACTTTCACTTTTCAATGCCTTGTTTCACAAAAAAACATCTATTTCACTTGAACATTTGTCAATGTGTAGGAAGAAATGCGTTTTAACGCATCGATCCAATGGTGCATTCTCATTTATCTTCTTTATGTGTTTTGGGACCATTCTATACAAGGGTCGAATTTGGGATACGAGCAGACATTTGGTTAAGCGTTTTTGGAATGCAATTTCCATATGTTGGTATATTACTCTTGCTGTTTTAAAAAAAACATGGTGATTCATCTATGGACATGCCGCCCTCAAAATAATCCGGTGGGGCATGTCGATGGCACGCACGAGGTCCGAAGGTTGCCGTTAGTCATTTGGGGTATGTCCGGTAAACCTAAGATTGGCACGAACATAATGTTAGTGGGGAAGGAGGCACTCATACTAGGGAATTGGTCGGTGCCACCAAAAATTTCATGGTGGAGCCTCTGATTGGAGTCAAAGAATAAGGGATTATAGGGGGGGGGGGAGGGGGCCGGCGTCGTTGATTATGAGGTAGAGGGGATGAGTAGCGAGGTTTCAAGGGCATGTATCGTACATGCATGAAAGTTTTGTCATAAATTTTCGGACAACTGTGGATCAAAATATGAGTGCAATGTTTGTGTTCTGAAATTGATTTTATTTTCCATTAATTTTGAAACTGAGTTCTGAATATAATTTTTGTTGTAAAATATTCATGTGAGATTAATCACATTTTTTTTGGATTGTTGTGTTGCATTATAATTTCTAAAGTATGAGTAATTTTTAAGATTTGTGAAATCAATTTGAGGAATATATATACGAGATATAAGTATTCGGAATATGAGTAATTGTTTTGCAAAATAGTCCAAAAAAAAGGAATATGAAGCCAAGTGAAGCTTATCTATTCTGAAATATTTTGTTGAAACTGAAATATATGTGTGAAATTGGTGACCTTTTGACATGTGTTGTTGATTTTTTTTATATATGAACAATAATGCGTGAAAGCAAATGTTATTAACATTGAGATGAACTCATTTTTAAGTAGTGGAATCACTTACTTAAACAAATGAAATATATCAACTAATTGAAATAGTGATGTTGTGTAAATGAATTGGATAGTTAAATGTTGTTTCAAAAATTGAAATCACTGCTTTTTTAAATAGTAAAATGTTTTCTATTTTTTTATATCACTAATTTAGAATACTTGTAATATGTGATATACAAAATGTTCAAATAGGTCAAATTTAAATGCGTACTTAAATTCAAATTATTGAATTTGTTACTGAAATTGAAAATCGAACATATTGAAGTTGCTACTGAAATTGAAAACTGGAATTACTGAAATTTTAATACCATTGCAATAACTAAAATGTGCAATCTTTGTAATACTTTAAATAAGTGAAATTTAAATGTGTATTATAAATCATAATATTGAGAGATTACAATAATATAAATAGGTTGTGAATTTGAACTATTTTGAATAAGACTTGAAAAATTTGCTGAAATTTGAAATATGAAATTATTCAAATAGGTTGTGAATTTGAAATTGTTTCAGAATATATTTTATTATAAGTTTATGTTTGTGAATTTTAAAATTCATTCAAATTTTGGGTGCGAGATGATATTTCTAGCGGGAGGCGAAACTTTGGGCGGGAAACGAAATTTTGAGAGAGGGAGAGAGAGAGGAGGGTGTTTGCGACTTGGCTTGAGGGGACGCGTAGTTGAATGTGAAAGATGGATTGAGTCATGATGTCATCAAACCATTTGTTTCGAAGCATCTGAATCCTCTGTCGGAGACGACATGTATGGTCGTCCTCATGATCATGTGGCGGGCGTGGTACATCCGCAATGAAATTACCCACGACAAGGCTCCTCCGTCGTAGAAGCATCCGGGCGTTTTCTTCAAAGGTACATCACCTCTTTGTTGTGCATCCACCAATTCGCACATGCAGACTTGGTGAAAGGTAAAATGATTGTGCATGAAGTTGGTCGGCCTATACATGCAAGTGGTGAGAAGGAGCCAACGCTTCGGTGGGTACCCCCTCCACCCGGCTGGACAAATTAAGCTCAACACCTACGAAAGTTTTGTCCAGGCCACATGCGCAGCAGGTGGTGGTATGGTCCTGAGAAATGAAAAAGGTGAGCTCATCTTCACAGCATGCAGGCAGTTGTTTACATGTGATAATAGCCTCCAAGCGGAGTTGGAAGCATGCAGGGAGGAACTGCAGCTGGCCTTGCACCATACAAACATGCCCATCTTGGTGGAGTTGGATAGTATTGAAGCGGTCTCGATGCTGTCAGCACAGTCGGCGAATCACTCACAAGTCCGAGCGCTAGTCGAGGAGATACGTGGAATAGTAGCTGTTGAATCAAGGGATATTTCCTTTTCATATTAGTAGATCACAAAATAATGTCAGTCACGCGCTCGCCATGTATGGATGTAGTACCCCGCGCACAGCAGTTTGGTTGCGATCGGGATTAGACTGCATTTTAAATCTTTCAGAGGCCGAGAAGCCTCATTGAGTTAATTAATTCTTCCTTTATCCCGCAAAAGAAGAAGAAGAATATGATGAATTATGTATAGACACATTCGACACCCGAAACAAAAGGTTGTATGGTGTGCCATTGGCATCAGGCCAAATTGCAACGACATCAAGCACATATGGAAGATCAATGTACCACCATAGCTCCCAACATTGCTGCAACCATTCGTGACCTTGTCTGGAAGATTTGTTATATCAGGAATGCTCTGGTTCTTAGGAAATGCCTCTTAAGGGCATTTCTAACCGATCCCCAATAAATAGTGGAGGATCCGGCCGAGTAAACCTTTAGTGGAGTATATTTATTCCACTAAGTTTTGGCCGGACCTAGCCGATCTGCTATTTTAATAGAGTAATTTTTTTCTAAACTTTGCAATTCTAGTATAAATTGCAGCCACATATTAGCACATATATAGAAACTGAACATAAATTTGAATGTTCAAGCAAATCACGAATATAATTTTTTGCCGGCGTGCATGAGGACGCCATTCATGCCCATGCGGATGTCGTGCCCGTCATGGAACCGGCGATGCCCAACGTGGTGCTGCCCGTCCTCGCTGGTGCACACGAGGAGGACGCCGTCCATGCTCCCAACGAGGACGCCGTATCGGTCATGGAGGCCGACGAGAGGACGCGAGAGCTAGAGGTTGCACAGGGGTTGCTACTGTTAAGTGAGGCACCAGTAGTTTTCTAATTTAGCTGCACTTAAGTTGCCTGAAAATTCAACTTGAGTCAGTCGGTTTTTTGGCATGTTGATTTCTGCTTCAAGATTCGTGCTCCTTATTTTTATTTTCTGCTATGTCATGTTTTGGGCCTAGATTTTGGACCGACCACTGTTTTGAGTCAGACGATTTCTTATTGGGCTGAAGCCCATTTCGTGTTGCGTGTTTATAGGCATACTAGAGTGCTTCCTCACTTCCTGTTTGTCTGCATTTTTTGCTTTTCTTTGTTAGTCGTTTTTATTTATGTGTATTTGTGGATGTTGGGTGAGTGCAAAATGTATACATGTAAGTAATTTATATATTTGAATTCCGGACGCAAAAACCTTTAGAACTAGACCGGTATTGAATACATTTTAAACACACTTAAATTTTAATGTTTCACATTTCATATGTGAAGCAAACAAATTTCACTTGAAAAATGTGAAATAAACCTTTTTCAATGGAAATACGTGGAACCAAAGCTATTTCACTAGAACCATATTCCAAGCCAAATATGAAACAAAAATGATAACTTGTGAAATTGATTATTTGGAAATGTGTAACATGTTATTCCAAAATTGTGAATATTTCATTTCACAAATGTGTAGTTGAAATTGATGTGGTTTTTGTGAAACAAGCTAGTAACATATTTCATAATTGTGAAAAATAACTAGAGAGAGTGAATTTGTAATGTATTATTTGAAACTGATTTTTTGGAAATGTGAAGTCTATTTCAAAAGTGTGAGATATGTCATTTTACAAAAGTGCAATTGAAATAGATGTGATATTTGTGAAACAAGCCAGTAACATATTATAGAATTGTGAAGTAATAACTACAGAAAGACAAATTTTAATGTACGATTGTGAAACTGGTTATTTGAAAATGAGAAATAGTGTTTCAAAAGTGTGAAATTGTAATGTACGATTGTGAGACTGGCAATTTGAAAATATAACATATTTCACTCTTTTGAAATAAACTGTTAGACATTTCCAAATAATCAATTTCATAAGACACATTAAAATTTCATTTTCTGTGGTTACTATTCACAGTTAAAAACACGCGTTTCACTTTTCAGTGACTTGTTTCACAAAATAACATCTATTTCAATTGCACATTTCTCAAATAACCAGTTTCACTCTTTTGAAATAAAGTGTTTCACATTTTCAAATAATCAGTTTTCACAGGTTGACATCCCGTATCATATATTTTTTCCTTATCATAAAATATATTTCACTTTCCACTATCTTGTTTCACAAAAAGTACATTTTTCATGTGAAATAGGTTTGATCCATATAGGAAATGTGAAACATTAAATTTTAAACGTGTTTAAAATGTATCCAATATTGGTTTAGCTCTAAAAGTCTTGGCGTCAGGAGTTCAAATATATAAATTATTTCAAAAACGAGTTTATGCTCTAAAAGATATAAATGTTTTTAATTAGCTAAGATGAAATAAAGTCCATGGATTTGTTTGCACAGGAGAGAGAAGAGTAGACCCATGCACGTGTGATAGAGGGGAGAGAGAGAGGGTTGTCACATCCATGTAAGAACAATGATGGGGCCCATAGTTGTATTAGACATGGTATTCATTTTGTATAGGCCAAAAGGAGAAATAATAGTTGTCTATCAACCGGATCTTAAAGCAACATATGAATGGTTGGATCGTTATCAGTAGCTACCGTAACTGCACAAAAAAGACTTTGCGGTACTAGAGGCTCAGTTAGCGCAGGAAGAAATGTGTTTTAACGCATCGATCCATGTGCATTCCCATTTATCTTCTTTGTGTGTTTTGGGACCGTTCTATGTAATGGTCCAATTTGGGATACGAGCAGATGTTTGGTTAGGCATTTTAGTAATGCAATTTCCCTATGTTGGTATATTACTCTCGTTGTTTAAAAAAACATGTTGATTCATGGATGAACATGCTGCCCTCAAAATAATCCGATGGGGCTTGTTGATGGCACGCACAAGGTCAGAAGGTTGCCGTCAGTCTTTGGGGTACGTCTGGTAAACCTAAGATTGGCACGAACATAATATTAGTGGGAAGGAGGCAATCGTGGTAGGGAATTGGTTGGTGGCACCAAAACTGTCATGGTGGAGCCTTTGATTGGAGACGAAGAATAAAAATTATAGGGGAGGGGGAGGGGGGTCGGCGTCGTTTATTAGGAGGTAGAGGGGATGAGTAGCGAGGTTTGGAGGGCATGTGTTGTACATGCATGAAAGTTTTGTCATAAATTTTCGGACAACTGTGGTTCAAAATATGAGTGCAATATTTGCGTTCTAAAATTGATTTTGTCTTCCATTATTTTTGAAACTGAGTCTGAATATGATTTTGTATTCTAAAATATTCATGTGAGATTAATCACAATTATTTTGGATTGTTGTGTTGCATTATAGTTTCTAAAGTATGAGTAAATTTTAAGATTTGTGAAATCAATTTGAGGAATATATCTAACAGATATGAGTATTTGGAATATGAGCAATTGTTTGCAAAATAGTTCAAACAGAAAATGGAATATGAAGCCAAGTGAACCTTATGTATTCTGAAATATTTTGTTGAAACTGAAATATATGTGCGAAAAATGGTGAGCTTTTGACATATATTATTGAATTTTATTTTATTTTATTATATATGAGCTATAATGTGTGAAAGCAAATGTTATTAATGTTGAGATGAACTCATTTTTTAAGTAGTGGAATCTCTTAAAACTAATGAAATATATCAAGTAATTGAAACAGTGAAATGTCGTGTAAATGAACTGGATAGTTAAATGTTTTCATTCAAAAATTGAATCACTGATTGTTTAAATAGTAAAATATTTTCTAATTTTTTATATCCCTAATTTGGAATACTTGAAATATGTGATATGCAAAATGTTCAAATATGTCAAATTTAAATCCGTACTTAAATTTAAATTATTGAAGTTGTTACTAAAATTGAAAATCGAACATATTGAAATTGTTGCTAAAATTGGAAATTGGAATCACTGAAATTTGAATACCATTGCGATAACTAAAATATGCGATCTCTGTAATACTTTAAATAAGTGAAATTTAAATGTGTATTGAAAATCATAATTATAGAGAGATTACAATAATTTAAATAGGTTGCGAATTTGGAGTATTATGAATAAGAATTTAAAAACTTTGCTGGGATTGGAAATATGAAATTATTCAAATAGGTTGTGAATTTAAATTTGTTTCAGAATATATTTTTACTAAAGTTCATGTTTGTGAATTTTAAATTTCATTCTTATTATTGAAGATCCTATAATTTTTATTTATTGAAATGTATATACTAGTTAAAAATATTTTAGTGAAATCACTATTTGGGAAAATTGTATTGGTGTATTCAAATAATTAAAATTAGTATTCTTGAATTTTTGAAATCATTAGTTTGAAATGAATGAAATTCCTAGTTTGAAATTATTAAACTATTGTTTTGTATTTTCAATTTCTTGGTATGCATTACAGAAATGAAAGAAAGAGAAAAGGTTCGTTACAAGTGTGGTGGACCTCGAATTAGAATGTGGTGGGGGCGTGGTCAGAACGTGGCAGGCCAAGTGAGATAAATACCAAAGATTCTAGAAACAAGATACCAAACTAATACGTTGGGATATGAGATTAATTGGCCACACATAATTGGCTGGCATGGTCCAACGAAAAGAACGAAATATGTTACAGATGCACCGATCTAATGGTGCATTTCTTTTATCTTTGTTTTTATCATGACTACATATGTGCTTATATTACTCATGTTAGTTTCAACAAAAAATGTGATGGTCCAGACAGCCCTTCCCGCGAAATACTTTGGTGGGGCTTGGCGATGACACATCTGAGAGTGGTGCGGTGATGAGGTTCAGAGGCGATCAACGGCAGCGTGAGCGGTGCTTGCCATCGACCACAGTAACTTTAAAATTGGTGCATACATAATTTTTGAGAGGGTGGGGGGAGGCAATCAAGAAGCAGAGAATTGGTTAGAGAGCTCTCTCACACCAGAATTACCAGAGATGTCCTGATGAAGCCTTTTTACCAAATATGCAGAAGAAGACAAGAGGGAAAGCAATTGGCTTCATAGACTAGGGGGTAGAGGGGATGGATGATGAAGTTTGGAGGGGTTCTGATGCCCTTTTTATAGGGGTGCCACATTATATCGTGGATGCAGTCTAGGAAGGAGCTCAAAGAACACAACGATGGATCTGGCGACATGCTGCAGATACACTCATAGGGTCAAATAGATGGCATGGAACCAATGACCAATAAAATCTATTAATTGACCAATTTTTGATTAATTTCTAGTCCCTAGCTGACCAGATACTAACGATAAGCGATATCCTCAACATTGGATATCACCAACATTGTGTATCCATTTAAATTATATATGTTTTCAAAAAGTATTATTTTTTAGACATGTGTTGCACGTGCAAGCTTACTAGTATACCCAAGACTTTAAACAATCATAGAACTTTGAACATATCCCATATGTTTTTAGGCATTGTAAGTCGGATTTCACATTCATGTACTCTTAAGTTTTTTCTCAAATATTTCTATCATAATTTCGACAAGATAGACGGGCGCAGGAACACCTGCCTTTATGTTCTAGTCCAACCCATAAGACTCACCCTTGCTACAACAACACTAGATGCAGGTACCGATGAGGCATTTTTAGTGGCGTACTTTGTTATAAATCCCACTACAATGCAGAGTGCAACCGGTACTACATGACTCTCGGTTATGACCATGACGATCATTAGACATGGGATCCCGGTTGGTAGCCTGGGATAGCAGGGTGGACTTGCTTATTTATCTCGTATCTTAGACATATTTGCTTCTTGTCCGTATTCGGACCCGTGTTTTCTTCCGCTACATGAATGATGTAATGTTGGGTCGTGCCGACCTCTGGATGGTGATAAATTATGTTATTTGCGTATGTTTGCCATATTGGTCACTCGTATGTAACCCCTTTTATTCATGTTTAGTTGTATTTGTTGTGATGTTCATCTTGTTCACCGACATATGTTTGTGTGTGTATGTTATGAAGTCATATGCTCTTGGGCGTTACATGTTCTTGATGCACCATGGTTGTGTAGGTGTTTTCATCTTTCTTGAAAGCATTTGGCCTTTATATGAGTTATCTTTTGGACTACACTTGAGTTACCTCATTGTGTTCTATGGATTTGTTGGGATAAAGTACTTTGTAAATATTTTTGTAACTCTTTGTCGTTATGTCAGGACCTGTCCTCACTATTGTGAACTATTTACAACGGAGATGTTGATTTCATAATTATTATACTTCATTCCTACTTTTTGTTCCAGATATTGTAACGTATCAATATTTGCATACTCATATTATTCTTTCCTCTGTTAGTAAACTGTAATTACATCTTACATTCATTTGAATCTACTAGTACCAACAATGGTAGTAACTGTGAACGTTCTTTAATACAATTTTCAAACAAAACTTCTGAACAAACAAATGTCAATCTCATTCTTTATGTGTAATTATATATCAAAGATTAAAACATGCTTGCTTTAAATTTGAACAGTTCGCCGAAGTAAGAAAGTAATATATGAAACTATGTTTCAACAATGGATATCACTACAAATTCTTTGATTTAGAATCACACACTCGCGGGACATGCTCATTTTTAGTTCGGTTAGGGTTTGTGTCCTACTCTGGGAGGCAATGTCGTGACTCCTTGATGATGGAATTAGGTCCTTCCCGCCCAACCCCTATCTCGGTGGTGCATCGAGCGTCGTTGGAGGGCGGCTGGAGGTGTGACTTCGACAGATATCCTGGCATTCGGTCGGTGTTCGTCTTCGATGGATCTGTTTGGATATAGTCTTCGTTCATGTCGTGTCAGATTGGTCCCTTTCGACCTAAGTTTCTCTTTTTCGGCGATGGTCGCTATTCTGCTGCTTGTTCTTTGGAGCCTTAACCCAACGGCTTCTGGTCTGTCTATTACAACAAGGTTTCCCCAGCTCCGATGGGGAGGGGTGATGACGGCGACACACCTTTGGCTTACTCCAGTTCTTATAGTCGTTGCTAGGTGGTCTCCATGACTTCTGATTTTTTATTATACCGCCATGACAGATGATGAATAGGTCGAATGTTTTTTTCCAAAAAATATTATATGCAGTTTTCCCGAGTTATCTCTTGCTACCCTCAAGACGGTTTGTTCCAGTCTTTATGATTGGCTACTCCATTGATAACCTTTTTTATTACCATTTGATTTACCATAATTAGTGTTGATACATTTATCATATATTTTTTGGTTGTACATTAATTACTGGATTTGGTACATCTTTGTATCAAGGTGTACATTTTCTCTTCTCATAAAGAAAATATATTAATTTTCCAATCCTAAACTCATCAAAAGCAATGATTACATCCATTTATTAATTTTATATATTGTATACATTTAATAACTAAAACTATTTGATTTGCTGGTACTACTCATAAAGAAAATATTATACATTTAATATACTTTACTAATTTTATATATTGTACATTTAATAACCAAATCTATCTCCGCCTTAACTCACTAAGTATTGTTTATTTGATTTGCTATTCATTTCATGTTGCAAAAATAATAAATACGCCATCATTAAGGCCGAAAATATCATAAGGATTTTCTCATGCGCGACGTCCTATATATATATATATATATATATATATATATATATATAGAGAGAGAGAGAGAGAGAGAGAGAGAGAGAGAGAGAGAGAGAGAGAGAGAAGAAAGAGTAGCCTTGTACGCACCAACACAACACCACCACTAGGTGCAAAGCGCAAACTGCAATGGCGGGCACTGCCACAACATCCACAGCCACGGTTTTCGTCATGCTTGTCATCCTGTCATGTGGCCTCCCCGCAGCCCACGCTAACGCGGTCTTCATCTCCCGCACATGCAAGAAGACCAAGAACGCCGCATTGTGTAAGCGCGTGCTAAGACTCGACCAAGATAGCGTCAAGGCCTCCACCGTGCATGACCTCGCCAGCATCGCACTGGGGATAGCCACCGCTTTCGCTAACTTTCAAGCCGGTAACATCAGAGTCGGGGCCAGATTCAACCAGGGTACACCCGTGGGAGACGCGCTATCCGTCTGCCTCCGGGCCTATTTAGAATTTTAGATGCGGTAGATGACCTCAAGCACAGTGCGAAACAAAGCTTCGATGGCGGGGACTATGCCGGCGCGTCAAAGATCGTGATGCGTGCTAAGGGTGCCGGTTATGTGTGCGATAACGCGTTGAAGCGGATCAAAATGGATTTCCACGCCGAAGTAGATTGCGATATGAAGGAGCGATGTGGTGTCGCTGGTGAACTCATCGGCCTCCTTGTCCACAAGTGATGGGTTATAAACCAGTTTGGGCTCATCTGTGTATCTTTCTATCAATAAATGGGTAGTCCGCCGTCTATCAACATTGTTTTGGTCATTGATGCAATTATGAATTACTCTATTTTGGAGCCATTACAAACGTGAATCCTAGAAGCCCCTCTCAGGTGGCATCCACACTTCTGAGCGGTCCAATCTCGGACTCTAAACATTCATGGGAGCCAGATGGATTTCTAACCCCGCATGGGCAAGCGAATTAGATTAGTGTTTTAGGGGTAAAGGGCTGTCTTTATTCATTAATATATTATTTTTTGGATAAAAGGCGTATTCATTAATACTCGCTCCGTCCCATGATATAAGAATTAGTGTCGGTACCCATAGATGATGCTGCCTTAGCTAGAATATGAGCTTCTGAATTGAAACTACGGTGCTTAACTTGCCGGAACGATGACAATATCTTTCGCTGGCGGCCAATGTGCGTGTAGAGCCGGCTCTATGTTTTTCGGAGGACCCCTGGGCAAACTCGATGACATGGGCCTCTAATACTATATGTATATATTTGTGGAAACTATTGTGGAAAACACCCGTACCAGGTAAAATATGTATGTTTCTATGGAGACTAGCAAGGCACTCTTTGCCAACCGAGGATGTACGGGCTCATAGGAAAATGTCCAGCACTAGTACTTGTGCTCTTTGTGGCGCGGTTGACTCCTGGAGACACTCGTTGCTCGAGTGCAACACGGCGAGGTGCGCATGGGCACTTGTTGATGGGGAGTTGGCGGAGCATGTATGTGAGACAACCGAACCAAGTGCCAAGCAATGGCTGTTCGCGATGATTGATTCGTTATCACATGAGGCATTTGTTAAGTTGTCTGCCACCTTATGGGCCATATAGTGGCCGTGGAGGAATGTGATACACGAAGAGGTTTTTCAAAGTCCTTTGACTACTCACGATTTCATTAAAAGGTTCATATCAGAACTGGAGATAACAACAGAGAAGGAGACAAGGGCACCGGCTGAGATCAGAAGAACAGCGGCGAGGCCTAGGGTGCCACCCTGGGGTTACTGTCGGTGTCAAAACCGGCGGATCTCGGGTAGGGGGTCCCAAGCAGTACGTCTTAGGATCAATGGTAACAGGAGGCAAGGGACACGATGTTTTAACCAGGTTCGGGCCCTCTCGATGGAGGTAAAACCCTACGTCCTGCTTGATTAATATTGATGATATGGGTAGTACAAGAGTAGATCTACCACGAGATCGTAGAGGCTAAACCCTAAAAGCTAGCCTATGGTATGATTGTTGTTGTATCTATATCTATCGACTAGCCTGGTCCCGGTTTATATAATGCACCAGAGGCCTAGGATAACAAGAGTCCTAGCCGAATACGCCGGTGGGGGAGGAGTCCTTGTCTTGATCGCCAAGTCTTGTTGATTCTTCCTTGTATGCGGTAGCTGTCCAGACTGGCCCATGAGTATACGGCCATGGGGGTCCTCGGCCCAATCCAACTGATCGGGAGACGACGCGTTGAGTACCCCCTAGTCCAGGACACCGTCAGTAGCCCCCTGAACCGGTCTTCAAGTTAGGGACGCTCCTCGATTCTTCTGAACTGTTCTTCATCTTCGGTTGCCGGTCTTGAAAACTGGTTCAATAAATCTTCTCATCTTCTATCTTGAGGATCGCCGAAATGCATTCGACGAGTTTACGTGTTGGGTATCCGAGGAGCCCCTTTAAGTTTACGGCCTTTATCAATGCCTTGTTATTTTTATGCCATGCCTCGGGTTTGAAGTTGTTCCCGGGTGGCAACGTCCTCTTGCGTCTGAGCTCCAAAGCCGGACTGCATTCGAGGTATCTTTTGCAGCCGAGCACCAATGCTGGACTGCTTCCCAGCTCTAACGCCGGACTATGTATCCGAGCTCCAACGCCGGACTGTATCCGAGCTCCAACGCCGGACTATGTATCCGAACTCCAACGCCGGACTTTATCCGAGGTGTCATAAATCACCTTGGTTCAAAGAAGTTTGAAGGAGTTTAATCGAGCTTAATGCCGGAAATGCCCTCTAAGGAGCCAGCCACTTGCATCCGAGCTATATGTCGAACTGCTTCCGAGGTGGTTAAGCACCTCGGTCATGGGCTGATTTTTGGTCAATGTTTTTTATTGATGTAATTTATTCTCTGACGAGATATATAGCCAGTAGCCCTCAAGGTATGTATCGGTCTAAAACCCGAGATGCACCTGAAGGATGACATAAGACCGCTGATCCCCGTAGCCGCTGAGACTCAGGTTGATTTGCAAAATCGGTCTGAGGATCAAGTCCTAGCTCGGCAGAATACTTCGGGACACAAAAAGCGGTGTGCTCAGTCCTCGAGACTCAGGTTGGGTGCGGCCGACCAACCTGAGGATCAAAATCTCCTCGGAAACTGTATTGCACTTAATATTTTCTGCATAGAACAAGCAATGCAGTAGCCCCCGAGACACTGGTCGGGTGGCAACACCAGATCAGGGGATCAATGTGCCCCTTTAATATTTGTAAATAATAAGCCCGAAGCCCAGTAGCCCCCGAGCCTTAATGCGGGCACGGGTGGCCGAATTAAGGATCAATATCCATAATAAAATCACAAATTATGTGTAATGACTCAATGTATCCAAGTACTTTATGTCATTAATGCTCGGATCCGCATTGTACAAAACTTTGTTGACCGACAATGGGCTTCAACCTCCTCGGCCGGTAGCCGAGGAGTGTTTGTCCTACTTTATAAAGCCTTTATGAGGGCAAAGATTTACGACAAACAAGGCAATCTGGTCATACGGCTTTCTAAACAAAGGTACGCAGAGAGATATGTTATATTGTTGTTTAACAGAAGAAATGTCTTCCAAAGAAAATAGTCCCGCTATCGGTTCCTTTCTTTGGGTTGTCATGCTAAGCATGATCATGAAACCTCAGCTCCAATGTAAGAGCAAAAGATCGAGGATTTAGTTTGGGAGGCCAGTTAATAGCCCCCGGTAGTGTTCGACGACAGTCGAGGTCAAGCCGGAAACACTTCGGCCAATGTTATGAATGGCCCGTCATTTAATATAGTCATCGGATCGCTGACCCGTTTACACCTATTGTGACAGTCAGTTTTCGGCTTTCTCCACTGAGGTGCTTGACCATGCGAGCTGGAAGCACAATCGCAGTGGTTCTCCCTTTGCACACCTAGCTGAACAAAGCGGAATGTAGGAGGCAAGCGCGGGAGCCAGGCAACCCAACTATTGACCGAAGACACAATTCGAAGCTGATGCATATATAGCAACATCCGAGAATGTTTTTGCCGAATCTCTAAAGGTGTCCGGCGTTGCACTGCGAGACTTGTGCTGAAAACACACAAATAGTTAAAAGTGCCAAAAGCTTGGAAAACCAAAAAACGTCAGTAAAAACATGACGTCCGAACAAGATCAAGTGTTCGGTGCCAATCCGAAAATTGGACTTTAGAAAAAAAAGTGCTTCTGCCGTGCTTTAACTTTGCAACGACTAAGAAGAAAAACACTTAGTATGAAATGGCTCAAATAAACATAAGAGCCCCCAAGCGACTTGGGTAAAAGTTGACTATAAAATGTAAGGTGACATGTAGAATGCCTTCTAGCAGGATTGTAGATCGTTTGTCGTAGCAGACCTTTTCGCTTCAACCTCTGGACCCAATAGTCCGGAGTGTGTCCGAATACCCTCGCGGTTATAAAAACCGGGGCATGCGTGGAGACCAGGCGTAGGGGTCATTAGTGCTTTATCAGACAAGTGCCCAACTAGTTATGTTATATTACATGGTTAGTAAGAAACATCTTCCAGGGAGAATAGTTCCGTTAGGGGTTCCTTTCCCTGGGAGGCATGCCCTAAAGTGCATGTCCGGACTGCGAAAAGAGCAGAAAAACATCTGGGGGCAGGTAAATAAATAGGTAAGAAATCATCTTTTAGTTCACCGACGGAGTATTTCCTTAAGAACGCTAGCTTTCGGCTTCACCCAGTCTGAGGTACATATCCGGCTGACCCGGCAGTAACAATCGCAGATGTGCTCCCTTTACCACCTAGCCGAACAATCGGGAACGTAGGGGTAAGCACAGGAGCCAGGCAACCCAGCTTGGCCAAAACTTAAGTCATATCGATGCATATAATGGTGAATAAAAGGTACATGCGGAAGTATGACACATGTGTTGGGCATAAAACCCGTATTAATAAGCTTCTGTTAAAGAAGCCCCCAGGTATAATGAGCGCGGGTAGCGCGTCAAGTGTGTGCGAACAAAGTTTCGACAAGGAAAAATTTTACAAGCAACTTTTTTACAAAAAAGTATAATTCTTGGTCGAACCGAACACAAGTTAGAAATTTAAAACTTTGAGCATGAAGGCAACTTAGCTGGTTAATGTGTTCGGTATTGACGACGCGGTCCGAGCTTGATGCGGGACAAGGTTCCATCCCCTAAGCCGGTCCCGAGGTGGCGGAGCAAGGAGCTCGGCACTCTGAAGTGGTGACATAGCACGGTCAATGCAGGACGGCAGAGTGATGCCGAAGTCCCTGGCATGGGGTAATGAAGTGTTGACGAAGCCCCCCGTCCAGCCGAGGTGACGTCAAAGGATATAGTCCGGCTGGATCATTTTCCTGTGCACAAAAAATAGTGCAGACCGGGGATAATAGTAATAATAGGAACTAAAAAAAATGTTGCATAATAAATAATTTATGCAAAGTGAGTAGTAAAAGAAATATGGCCTGGCGCCGAAGTTGATGTCGATGCAGGTCGTCGGCGTAATGCAATAAAGGCGTGGTAAAGCCTGGATTCACAGGTCGGTCCGAGTTCCGGATGCGGCGTTCGCCGAACTGTGTACGGAAACTGACCGAACCATCATGCGACCGTCGATAATGCGGCCACCATTTGATAGACCTATGTACATATGCTGGACTAACCAGAGTAATAATTCCTTCGGAAAAATTTAACCCAAACAAGCAAAAAGAAATACTAGGATTAATAGCACCTGGTTTATTTGTTGTAGCAATCCGAAGGAAGGTGATTCCCAAAATTGGGACTCGATCCGCGCGCCCATGCCTGGTCGGCTAGTGACGCCGAAGTGTCCGGAGTAGGTTGATGAAGAGATGGCGAAGCCCCCAGTCCAGCCGAGATGTCGAAGTAGGTCGGCGTGATGGACACCAGCTTGAAGAAACAATAGTGCGGCCCTGCCGACGCAGGTCGTGACGTGGTCGATGCCGGCTTGATGAAGCGACCGTGTGGCGATGCCGGTATGCCCGCTCCATGTAATCCGTGGGGCGGCGATGTTGGTGATGATTTATCCTTCGCGATGCCGGACTCTTGTTCAGCTTGCCAAGATGATGATCCGAAGAAGTTGAGCTTGGCTCAACAAAGTGACGACGTGTCTAGCGCAGGTCGGCAACCGTGAAGCAATATTGCCGGACTGGTTTGACACCAGCATGATATTGAAGATCATGTTCAAAAGATCTTAAAGTTAGTGGGATGTGTTCAGGAACAAAACACAATACCCCACACAAAACTTCCTTCAAAAAGGATGTCCGAAATCCCGTTCATAAAAAAGACGAACTCGGGTCGGATTCATTTTCGCCCAGAAAACAGATTCAAAAAGTGATGCACTAATCGGAAGTTTCCCGGAGTTTGGACGGTCGGATCGAGCTGAATTTTTGGCAGGTGGTAGATAAGGGAATTCCGCAGAAAATCAACGGTTGGATCCTCCAAAGGACATCCGAGTTAGATGCTGGATACCACGCCCTAAACTCGTCCGGATTCTCGTCCAGATTCAACAGGGCTCCGGTATATCGGAGATTGCCGGAGATTCCTCCATCGGAACTCGACGAAATTTTTGCAGGGTTGTTGTAGACTTAATTCCGCATAATTCCACCGAAGTAATCGTTTAGGCGACACTCGAGGAGGCGGTGGCGGCGGATACAAGTTTGTTATCCAGAAAAACAGCACGGTCGCCTGAGGGCAATGTTGACGTTGAGCCCCCGAGCTCCATGGATGACTCCTCCATGATCTTGATAGAGATCGGAGTTGGTGTTGATGAAGGCCTTCATCCGAACATGATGATCGTCAAAACCGGCGGATCTCGGGTAGGGGTCCCAAGCAGTGCGTCTTAGGATCAATGGTAACAGGAGGCAAGGGACACGATGTTTTACCCAGGTTCGGGCCCTCTCGATGGAGGTAAAACCCTACGTCCTGCTTGATTAATATTGATGATATGGGTAGTACAAGAATAGATCTACCACAAGATCGTAGAGGCTAAACCCTAAAAGCTAGCCTATGGTATGATTGTTGTTGTATCTATATCTATCAACTAGCCCGGCCCCGGTTTATATAATGCACCAGAAGCCTAGGATAACAAGAGTCCTAGCCGAATACGCCGGTGGGGGAGGAGTCCTTGTCTTGATCGCCAAGTCTTGTTGATTCTTCCTTGTATGCGGCAGCTGTCCGGACTGACCCATGAGTATACGGCCATGGGGGTCCTCGGTCCAATCCAACTGATCGGGAGACGACGCGTTGAGTACCCCCTAGTCCAGGACACCGCCAGTTACACAAAAATCCAAGTCGATGGAAGCGTGGAAAAGTCCAAGTTGAGAGGAGCGGCATCCGCAGTGTGCCGAGATGATGATGGACGATATTTGGGGAGCTCCTCTCTGGTTGTTCGAGGAATCATCGACGTAGCCACAGTCGAGGTGATTCCAAGCAGCTTTGGCTCTGAAAGAAGACTTGATGATTCAAAATGTTATAAGTGCCTCTGATTCAAAGCAGGTGGTGAACGACATTGAAAGAGGGACTAGTAGCACTTATGGTTGTATCATTAGCGAGATTAAGCAGCGAGTTAGTTTAATTAATTGTAAATTTACTTTTGAAGGTCAGGCATCAAACACTGATGTAGATAGGTTAGCTAAGTTTTCAAACACTCTTGATCTGGGGTGACATCTATGGTTCATCCATCCCTATGATCCTTTTTTATACCACTTCATGTGGACTATGATAAATAAAGCTTAGCTATACCGCTTAAAAAATATGTATACATTTGTGTTTGAACACTACATAAACATGTATTTGTCTAACTTCATTTACAAAATATTAAAAGTAAACTTTTAGTCATACATTCTCAGTTTTAGATGTCTAATAATAATTGTTGGGAATTGTCATATTAGGATAGTAAGACTAAAAAGATAGCAAAATGAAAGTGACATAATTACCTCAAATAAGGACCAAATTATAGTAACTCCTGCTTGGGATTAGTTTCTTGGCCTTCTTCTTCATTGACATCAACATTGCTTGAAGATGAAAAAAACTTTTTTTAAAGAACTCTTCTGTCTTTCAGCCGAGAGATTGCTGAGAAATTACCTTTTTAAATAATTGTTGTTTATTTATGAATGGATCCAATAAACAATGTTAGAGATTTAGTATGATTATTCAACCATTAGAGCAAGGAAAACGTTTGAAAACGGCGTGCCGGCCGAAGCTTCGGCTGGTCGGAAGGACGTGCTCCGATCCAGTGATGTGTTGCCATTAGATCCCACGCTATCCCTCTTCCCCTCATCCTTTTTTGAGAAAAGCATCGAATCCCCATTCATGGCGTCCGAGGCCTTCGACCACCACCTCACCAAGCACCTCCGGCTGGATCCACACAGTTCCTAGAATCCTACGGGCCACCCTGCCAGATCCCATCCGCCGGCCGTCCTGGAGTCGTCGGCCGATCGAGATCACCTTCCTGTCAGCACGGGGGGAGATCGCCTTTCCCGCCCATTTTCTCCTTCGGTGAGCTGGCCGTCATCTCCCACGCACCCCCTCGACAAGCTGTCCACCCATGGTGATGCAGCAGTCGGCATGGATGTGCCAACATCACCTTCAACCCCTCCCCCCCTCGCGAGAGATGCTACAGTCAGTTGACGAGGATGCTATGACCGGTTTTTTTGCTTCAACCGACTACTACTGGAGTTTGGTTGTTGAGTTTTTTTGCTGCAACCGTGTTGGCCTTTTGCTACTACGGCGGCGGCAATTTGCTACATCCATCCACAGCGAGTCAAGCGATGTGGCGGCGACGACTTTATTGCTGCAACCGTGTCGGATTGGTGCTATGCCTGGTGACGGTAATTGCTACATCAATCTCCGACGATGTCACAATCGAACATGACGGTAATTGCTACATCCATCACCGATGACGTTTTTTTGCTAGAAGCAGCCCTAAATTTTGCTAGAACCAGCTAGATCGTTTTGCTATATTGAAACTATTTTGGAGATTGTTGTTGTGTTTTTTTTGCCAGGACCAGTATTTTTTTGGTTGGGACTGGCTATTCTTTTTGCTTCAACTGGCCACCGGAGTTGTTTTTGCTTCGGTCGTTTTTTCATCGGAACACAAAAGTGCTAGTCGACCATGGTGGCGACTATGAGACAACGACACGAGAGATGTTGCAACCATGGTGACCGCGCGCTGGAGCCAACAGGCGTCAGAGATGCATCCATGGTGACCGCAGTATGGGATTCATTGGCAACCATGCTGCAGCCTGGTGGCGGGGGCGGGGACTTCGCCGGTGCTCGTCGGGCCCGTCTACAAACAGCGGGGCAAACGCCACCTCTTGAGGGTTGGAAGCGGCGAGCCGTGAGACGGCGCCATGCGCGTGGTGGGCGTGTGGGTCTTTCCTTTTTTTTCTACGAGCAAAGTAAGGAAGAAGACGACATGGGGAGAGAGATGATCAGATCTAATAGCCGCCACATGGCTAAATCGGACGACTGGAGGCCGACCAGCTGAAATTTGGGCTGGCGGGCCGGCGCCTAACACTACCCCTTAGAAAAATACTATTGCATGGCTAAGAGCATCTCCAACAGGCGTGGAACCGCGCCTGCGCGGTAAAGTTTAGTTTTAGCGCGCGCCAGCTGGTTCTGCGCGCTCCAGCGGTGGCGGGAACTTACCGCGAGCGGGAAGTGTTTGCGCGCGCGAGGGAGAAAGCAGCATGCGGCGCGGTAGATTTGGCGTGCCGCTTCGCGGGCGCCTATAAAATCGCGCGCTCGCCACGCGCACAGAACACAGCCACGCGCCCTCCCCTCGCCACCTCGCCGCTTTGCCGCTTTCCACGCCACCACCACGCCACCATGCCGTCGCGCCGCCGGGGTTCGTCGGGCTACCGCCGCGTCCGCGAGCGCCCCAATGGCTGGTACTCCGCCGAGATCAGGGCCGGCGACGTCCGGCTCGACCTCGGGTCGTTCCGGAGTGCGTACGACGCGGCGGCGTGGCGCTTGGAGAGTTCCCGGTCGCAGATGAACTTCCCGGACGTCTTCACGCGCGAGCAGGCGCAGTGCGTCGCCCCTCCGCCGCGTCTCATCACCGACATGGACCGTGCCGACCACGCTCGGCGGCAGCGCCGCCTCCTCATCGCCGAGGAGGATGAGCGAGCCATGGCGGAATGGCGCAGTCGCCACCCGGAGGATGTCACCGACGAGCGTGCCTACTGGGTGGAGAGGACGGCAAGGCGCCGCGCGGAGCGGGCTGACCGGCGTCAGCGAAAGGCATTGGCAAATGAGCAGTGCGATATTGTTCAAGCAGGTGGGAGGCCGTTCTTCACGGCCAACGATGAATGTTGGACGACATATGGCTCTCAACCTCGGACGACATCGACGATGTTGATGATGGTAGCAACTTGGAGTAGTTTCTATCTATGCTTTCGAACTATCTATCTAGTTGCATCGATGTAAAATACCTTTGTATCGTTTTTTTATCTATGCAATATAATTTAAAAAATATTGTAGAATGAGCGCGCGTGCCGCATTTTTACTGCGCCTGTTGGAGCTGCGCGCACGCTGCTTTTTACCGCGGCTGCTGGAGCCAGCGCTGCGCGCCGCGCCAAAGCAGTTTTTAGCGCGCGGCGCGTTCGGCGCCTGTTGGAGATGCTATAAGATAATGTTAAGTTCCCTTTTTCTATACATACACTAGTGGAGTATCCATATGCCTGGTTTATTCAGCCTATGCAAATGCAGACCATACAATTGTGATAGGAAATGGATTTGGGTCCTCATCCAGACGCGGCAAGGGCGTCCACACCATCCCGCAGCAGCAGCAGCAATGTCGCATCGGATCCTCAACACCTCCAAGCCCACGCTGCCGCCGGCGCCGCAGCCTCAGCTCCACCATCCTCCCCCGCCACCGCCCACGAAGCTCGGCCGCCGTGCCGCCGCGGTCGCGGTCGCCATCGCGGCCTCGCCGGCACTCCTCGGCGCCGTCTCCCCGTCCGCCCGGGCGCAGGAAGCGGCAGCAGCAGCGTCGGCCTGCATCGACGAACTGCCGATCACGGCCAAGGCGTTCCTGGACGTGTCCATCGGCGGCGAGCCGGCCGGCCGCATCACGGTGGGCCTGTTCGGCGACGCGGCGCCGGCCGGCGCGGCCCGGTTCCTGTCGCTCGCCACGGGCGTCGGGTACCGGCGCAAGGAGTTCGTGAAGGTGGTGCCCGGGTACGTGCAGCACGCCGGCGTGGTCTCGTACCCGGTCATCCCGGCGGTGACCGACCGGCTGGCCGCCGAGATGGAGGCCGCGCGCGCGCGGTGCGGCGGCGGCGCGATGAACGCGGCGGGGGCGGTGTCGATCGTGGTGCGGGACCCGAGCCTGCCGCCGCCGAAGCCGAAGCTGGTGGCGCGGGGCGGGCGGCTGAAGATCGAGGAGGAGCAGGTGGGCGTGGTGCCCAACGGCACCGAGTTCGTGATCGCCACCAGGGACTCCCCCGAGCTGGACGCGTCGGCGCTGGTGGTGGGCCGCGTCGTCGCCGGCATGGACGTCGTCGGCAGGATCGCCGCCGTGGCCACCGTCAAGGAGAACACCGGGTCGGCCTACTTCAAGTAAGTGCTAGGCTAGAGCTCTCGCTCTTTCTTGCCGCAAGAAAATTCACCGACCTTCTTCTGTCCAAGAAGAAGACCGCATCTTTTTTACGATCCGATCGAGAATGAATGTGATTTTGCAGGGTGGCGAAGCTGATCGGGGACAAGAGAGCGGTGGTCGCAGAGCGAGGGTTCAACCGCCCCTACACCAAGATCCTAGTCACCAACTGTGGAGTCCTTGAGCAGCAGTAGTAGTAGTGGAATAAGCAAGATATATATACTTGAGGTTCATGCATGGCCTCCTTTCTCTTTTCATTCTTTCCTGTCGTCCACATTGCAACCAGTCTTAGATCATGCAAAGGCGTCCAAGGACAGTGGATTTGTTGTTTTGTTGTTTGAAAAGGCAGGTTACTCCATGGTTTTCTTCTTTGTTTCTTTCAAAAAGGAGGTTAACGCCCCCCCCCCCCCCCCCTACCTTTGTATCATCCTGATGCACGCAACCATTCTTATTAATAGTTAAGCCAAGTACAAAGAAACACAACCACAACTGAGCCATTGTAAAATATGAATAAACACCTACCACTAAGTGAACCTTTTCCACAACAATGTCTTCAAGAAGGAATAAGCCCCCCCCCCCCCCCCCCCCCCCCCACCCCGTCGTCGGCACGTATGGCAGAAGACGGCCAAGACAAGGGTTTTTATCCTGGTTGCCAAAACTAAGGCCAACACAATGGCAAGGAGACAAACCTTCAAGTTCGTCACTACTGAGACCAACATAGAAAGGCCAGACAAGGGTTTTCATCTTGGGCATGAAGTTGTTTTTTTAATCATCATTTTAAAGACGGACCTTCCAATAGTCATGCAAGCCCATACTCCACGCTAGGCAGGAATGATGCTACACCTGCGGCACACCTGCACGATGAAGATCATTGTGTTGACCTCCGCCGCCATAGAACACTGCTGTCGCCAATGAATGTCGCCGTCCCACCGCCCGTTCACCGCGGTCCGCTGTCCGTCGTCGCGCCACCGCCAAATTCCAATTTAGGGGAATTTTTTTAGGGAACTGTAAAAGCACCTTCCATTTCAACCTCCCCTAGATTATATGTACACCCCGTAAAACTATATTTCAGAGGAGTTTTTTAGGGGGACCGTTGGTCATGCTCTAAGGCCATGTATTAAGCACACATATTCTTACAAATACAGCCATATGGGGAAAGCATTCAAATCTTTGTGGTGTTGTCTTCTTCCTTTTGCATCCACCGGCGATGTGCCGTGAGAATAACTCGATGCTGCCTCCGAGTCTCAACCTTGGCGGCGCAAACCTTTTTAAACCCAATAGATTATGGAAGCATCGCCAGGAAGTCGTCGTTGTAGACCAGTAGACGCCAATAATCGTGATCTGCAATGTAAATTGCCACTTGGCAGAAGAAAACGTCGATAAGGGCATGTAGAAAGTCCAAAGACAATGAAAGCCGGTTGAATACAAAATCCACCGTAGACCTAAACCGACCAGATCCTAGAAGACCCACGGGAGGCATTGCTCCATAGTCCACACACCCCTTGCCGGTGATAAGCACACAGACGGAGAGGGGAAAGAGCGGGGTGAACATTATTCTTACACTGGTACAATACCAATGCCTTGTCATCCCAGAACAAACTCGAAGAATCCCTAAAGAAAACGTGAAAAAAGTTTCACACCGATCATGCACCACCTCCCTCTTCTCCGGTGACCTAGACAGGTTGGGCCATCATTGAATACCATTACACTGGACCACCAACGCCGTGTCCAGCACCGCCTGGAGAAGACTGCCACTCGAGCACACGTCTCATTAGACGTCCCGCAGCAGCCCTCCAACTCATCCACAAACAAGTGCCCCCGATCAGGATCTCCCTGTCATCGCCGGCGCGGCACGGGCTTTGCCTGGCGACAGCGACGAGGGAAGTAGATGAGACAACGGCTAGTGTTTTGGTCGTCCGCCCGCTCTCCAAGAATAAAGGTACATCTCGGGGTAGGAAAGCTGATAAGAGAAAAGCACTCTCTGCGTTTATTTTTTATATAAGATGTCATTTTTCAATCAAATGTATATAAACGCGTTTTAGTGTATCTGTTCGTTCATCTCAGCCCGTATGTACAACCACTGTTTCTAAATAGACGATTTGACCAAAACATGTTACATAAGTGAATAGAGGGTGTAGTTTATATACGTTGACATATCCAAAACATTTTATAATTCGAAACGGAGGTCATGAATTTCCAGTCCTTCGACCCATGGCGGAGTTCATGTTCCCTTGAAAAGATTTCGTAGACATTCCTTAACCCGAACACACTTGGTAGTTGGTCCCAGATGACACTAGGAACGGTTTTCTAGCTGACGTGTCGTGGTTTTTGAACCCAGACGTGCACGTGGCGGTCCAAGTTGGCATTCACCTCTGCCTTCTTCTTTTTTCCTTCCTTCCCGTACTGGGCAGTTCATCAAACACCAGGTCGGCACAAGAGGTAGCTCGTCTCCGGTAGGTCGCCGTCGGCTGCCACTCGCTTGTCGCTCCGCACAGCCCGCCGTTGTGATGTGTTCTTGCCGTTTCCGAGGACGGCTTAACACGTATGCCAGGAAGTCGCCGTCGAGGCTGCTCGCGCCCACGGTGGTGATCCACGGCGCGAGCGTCCGAATTCGCTTCATCGCGGCAGAACGCTTCTACGGCGCCGGCGGCCATCGTCACGCCGGCAGCGGCGAGCTACCTCGGGTGCTCACCAAGTGCTCGGTGGAATGCCTGGCACGAGGAGGAAGAAGAATGTGCCCGTCGAAATGAAGCTCTGCGTAACATGTTCAAACGCCTAAACTGGAACCGAAATATATGCTAATGTTTCTTCCTACTGACTACTCTACTCTAGTCTACTCTAGCGGTGAAACAGAGCAAGTTCGTGGCTTGGGCGTCGATGATGGATCGACCAATCTGCTCAACTCTCACTCAGCATCAGCAACGCCTCCGCGGCCTCCAGCGCCCTCGCGTCCGGCCATCGTCCATCATCAGCCTCTTCCATGGAGTCCTCACGGGCGGCACCAACGGCGTGCTCCAGGGCGGGCACCGCGGCCGGCAATGCCATCGCCGCTCTGTTCCTGGCCGCGGCCAGGACCTCCGCGATGGCGGCGTCGGCCGCGCAGGACGTCCCGCAGCCTGCCGTCCACGACGGCGATCTCGTCCAGCGAGTCCACGCCCGGGGCGGGCACCGCCGCCGACCACGATTTCGACTCCATGCCGGCCCAGAACACGCCGCCCTCACGCTTCTTGCTTGCTCTGGTCGCGCCCAGCAGCCTCTCCCTGCGGCCAAGGTCCTCCTCCCCTCGCACCCTGCGGTCCACGACGGCGACCTCGTCCAGCGAATTGACGGCCCAGAACTCGCGCTCCTGATGGTTCTTGCGCTTCTTGCTGGCTCTTGCCGCGGGGGATCGCGCCCGGCGGATGGCAACGGAAGGCCGGAGCGCCGCGGCAGCGGAGCACGGAGGCGGGCGCTGGTCCGCGGCCAAGAACCTCTCCCCGCGGCCAAGATCCTCCTCCGCTCGCAGCCTGCGGTTGCCGACAATGATCTCGTCCAGCGAATTGGCTCCCATAGCGGCCCCTGCAGACGGCGACGTCGACCCGAAGCCGGCCAAGAACGCGCCTTCATGACGCTTCTTGCGCTTCTTGATGGCTCTGGACGCCGGAGATTGGGCTCGACAGACGGCAACGGGAGGCCGGAGCGCGGCGGCGGCGGCGGCGGCGAACTGCCACTGCAGGCTCTGGTTCACGGCAAACATCCTCTCCTGCCCCCCGGACTTCAGCTGCGGCCCCACGGCGTCGTGCTCGCCCGGGGCGGCCACCGGCACCACGGAGGAGCCGAAAGATCCGCCACCGGCGCTGCTCCAGGTCTCCGGCTCCTCCTGGTCCATGGCCACGGGGGCGGGTGGAGGCGCCTCCTCCTCCTCCTGCGAGGCTCGGTCCCGTACGGCGTGACGGCGAATCGGCGATCGGGAATGGTGGAGGACTCCGGCGGCGGCAGGGGATGGAAATACCTCTGAAAGGGAAGGAACATTTTATAGAGAGAGCTTGGTGTTGGATACCCCAAAACATTTTTTTTGTTCATTCAAAAATCAAATCCGGAAGAAACAGCTCTTAACAGGGAACTGGAAACAGAACGATGCTCGTCTAGACCTCCCATATTAATTTTTAGGAAAAAACATGAAGCTTTGCTATAACTACATTTTTCCTAAAACAAAAGCTGACTGTTTTTCGTTTTGGAAATGATTAATCCCGAATGCTCGGTATTTGCCCATGGCAAATCGAACGTTTTTATGGCAACTTTACTTGAGACGAGGATGGAAATTTTAGTTGTCATGCACGGCAATTTCCTAGCAAATAATATTAAAAAAATGAGGGAGAAATTGCCCTGCCTACCAGCTAAACTTGTCATGGTCGATAAATATAATTTGCCAATAAACACCTTCGATTTGCCATGGGCAAATCCCGAACGTTCGGGACTTATCGGCGTCCTGTAGTTTTGTGCATAGTCGATTTTCTTATCCGCTTGATTTGGAGCGCGAATCTCGAGGCGTGTTTTCTTGTGCCTTCTAGGGATGGGTTTTTACCGAGTTTACAACAACAAAAAATGGCCGGTTCGTTGGGTTGGGTTGGGGAAGGGGTGGTTCGGACCCTGAGCTTACACTAGAGCAATCGAATTCAAAATCCATTTAAAAAATTCAGGCAAATTTGTTTTCTCCAAAAAAAAAAATCAAAAATCTATTTTTCCGGTCATTACCGAAGATAAATCCGAATAGAGAAAAAGAAACGTTGGTGCTTACTGACCTAGGAGCATATGATTTCCCCCCGATGCAATGCACGGGCATATTTCCTAGTCATCTAAAAAGAAAGACAATTATCACGTGACACATGTATATAGAGCATAGACGAAAGATGGTGGTGGCAGGGGCGGCGCATGTGCACCTAGGGCATTGCCGAGTATAGACGAAATGGGTGAGGTGGTGGAGGAGGATGGCTCATGAGTTCGTTCACGGACGATCCTACTTGCGTGCGATGAGCTTGTTTTTTTTTTTGAGAATGCAATGAGCTCGTTTTTGACACAAACTAGATCACTGATGGCGCGCGTTGCTGCGCCCGTCTATTTTTTCAATGGAATGATAGGACCTTTATGTATACACAGTCATAAAACATGCTATCAAAAACATAGTGACAAAAGAACACTGAAGTTACATTTGTATAAACTGACTATATATTGGACAGCAATTGGGAAGAGCCAAGTAGTGCCATGGTAGGGGATGACTGGGTTTTTTTAACTCTTAACTTCAGTTTGCTTCAAGTTTGGTCTCACACCTGAGGTATTTGAATACGGAATTTGAGACGTCGCTAAATAATCCTTTTTTTGTAATTGTTCATAATCAAGGCAGCATCATAGATGATTTCCCCTAATATTGTCAGAAGCTGGATCATTGAAAGCACAAAGAATACACATGATATCAGTGGGTGATGTAAACATGCATTGCCATAACTTTGGATGATCTAGCCCTGGAGAACTGGCGGTCTATATATAGACAATAGTAATAGAGCATGAAATGATTTCGTGGTGATTTGGTAGTTATACAAGAACATAAATTATGCGTACATAGGAATAGGACACTGTTATAATGTAATACATGAGTATAAGTGCTGGCAATTCAGCTTTTCCCGTAGGAGAAGAGGCTAATATGCAGTCAAAAAAGCTGTAATTCAGCTACGTTAAATTTCTCGTTTGAGTTCACCAGTTCAACTTTTCATGGCCCAGGTGATGTTTCACAATCATTTGTGCCAAGCAGCATCGAGAGCCAATGCACCCTAAATATGGCTGCAATTGGAGAATGTCTTCCAAGATGGAACAACCAGCACAAACTGTAGCGATTATACTATGTATATCATATTAAATGACAAGAATTTTGTGCAACGTGCAAGATTTCCTTTTTCTCTCTACGAACATCGCCGCATATGGGGATTTATCTTCCAGATGCAACACTTCAATACATTATCTGTTTGCACTTGAAAAACATCATAATAAAAGAGTATTCTCTCTGTCAACTTGTATTGCGCTCCTTTATGACCCAACTATTAAACAGTGCATCTTGCGACTCCCAGGGACAATTATTTTGTAGATATTGGCTTGGCAGCCTCAAAGTTGGCATAAAGAGTCACATGCATGAATAAATATAATAACGAAACTATACGATGTATCACGTAAATCATAATAATTGATAGCCTATCACTACTTAAGAGAACATACCTGTTTTTAGCATGGGTATACAGTACACACTGAAAAGCTCAGGTAACTCTATATAGCACCACATCACAATATAAGAATGATTAAATAAAGAGCCAAAAGGAAAATGTCAACGTCCAAAGTAAATTCTAAACTGTAGAGTGAACAAAACGTACGAGTCGCAGAGTCAAAACATGTCAAAGCCTTGAAAAGCTGGGTTCTGTTGAACAAAGTGGTCGGAAAATTTATAGTACAGTATGCCAATTGATGGATGATGACAGAAGACAAATTCAGGCAAGATAACAATTTCAAATGACAATATCACATTCAGGTTTGTGATCTGTAAAACCCACCCCCACGCGTACAATTGAAGTCAGTGTGCTAACCTTTTCTACAAATAGAACAAGGTTTGTAGTGACATTTCTGTAAAAAAGAAATGCTCAGATTCGTCAAACAATTGCTCGAACTGCATCCTGTAAATGGCAAGCTTATTTGGTATGCATCTGCAACGAAAACAAAACCCGAGCAGGATGCAATCTGTAAGCATATCTAGGTAGCCTTCAATCACAAAGAACATTAACATGTGCAGTCTGCATATAAACTAAGATTAAATATCTTGTGGAAAAAAGAAATAAAAAAGGTAGAAATGATTTGCAGATTCCGTGCTGAAGGATCTAGGTAAAACTAAGGAGGCTCACTTCCTTCTGAAACAATGAATATGTATTTTCTCAGGAGCTGAGAAGAAAGAAATTAATGTGACATTGGACGGCTTAAAGAAGCAGATAACCATCCTCATTGTGCATGTCGGCTTCAAATATTAGTTTCTACACAGCAGTTTGGAAAGATGTTTGGTTTTGGTACTAATTTCAAAAGAGGAAGAGAGAAATAAAAAATGAGCAATGGAGACATAAAATAATAGAAATGCGCGCATAGACATTTATTAAACCTTGTTAGGCAACAGATTCTTGAATTTCTCTTGATGCGGTTTCCGCTCAAAGTGAAACACAAGATACTTGGGCGTCCATTCCTCTGACAGAATTGAAGCGTCTTCCATGTTTCAACCTTTCTCTGTTAAATTAAACCAAAAGATCTGTTCTTTTCTTTCTGCTCAATTTTGTAAAAGAGAAAGAACCAATTAAAAACTTATCAGCAACATACAGTGCACACTTCAAACATACTGACTCCATCATGTAAAAGAAGAGAGAAATTTGAGTTTATTTGGGATTCCTATGATAAGTAGAAAATATATATTGTGCTAGCTAGCTCCCCCGAGACCTCAACCTTTCTATATGGAGAAGAAACGCCACGTCGAGGTTGAGGTCGGTGTAGCGCGATGGCCTGCTAGACGAGGAGGAAGAGATTGAGCTCAGGGAAACGGGGACGGATCCCAAATCGGTGATGGCGGAGCCTACCCTAGTTCTTCCCGAGGCGAGAGGCGCACATTGGTGCCATGAGTGGCTACCAAGAACTGACGCTTCACCACTTTTATGCCGGCGGGCCATCTTCAGTCCCATCTCCCTGCCGCAGCAGCTGCTTGCATCCGCTCACCTCGCACCGCTCCGCATCAGTGGATCGAACATCGCTAACCCTGGCCGCCACGCGCACGAGTGGTTGCGGGAAGGAGCAACGACGACGGGAAGAGGCACATCTGCTCTTTTTCCCGACGGGCGCGGGCCGTGCTTGCCAGAGAAAGTCTCTCAGCCTCCACGCGAGGGACGATTACAGGCCTACCCTGGTAGGCCCAATTTAATCACAGAAGGCGAAAAAAGAAGCCACCAGAGCAGCGGCCCAAGAAGCGTTAGCGCTCGTTAGGATCGAACAAAGCCACTGGGGGTGGGATTAGAGACAATCGGACGGCACAAAACGCCCAGAAGTGACGATCCAATGACCACCAAGGCTAATGACCTGAGAAGGCAGGAAAAGTGCTCAGTTATAATGTATCTAAATCTAAATCTAAATTGATTTAGTCGCTTTCAGCCCTATCGTCAACATCAAGAATGGCGAACCGAGTCCGGGAGGAGAGCCGTCGCTTGTGGTCGTTGATTACGGCCGCGGCGCAGGGTTTGAGGTCGCGCGAGAGAGAAGTCTAGGAGGATCGAGCGAGGGATTCTCACTCTCTCCGGGCCCACATTGGCAGGACCCAATGAGATCCTGTTACAGCATTAGCAGCCTACTCTTAGTCGCCCCCACACGGGATTACAAGTTCATCTGATGGCCAACATTTGCTCAATTTTTTTTCTGACAACCAACAATATTTGGCTCAACTGCGGATGTCTGAGATGGCTTCTAAGATAGAGATGCAAATGTATGTATCCAAATAGATATTTCATGATCGCGTCAATGGCCAAACACGTTGATAAAGGATTGACCAACTACTTATTGATAGGTCTACGATCTATAACTTGTGAACAAGCAGGCCAATGAGTTCACCGGCGATGCCACATTTCTCCCTCATACGGCGATTCAGTTCGGCCATGGGGGGATCCATTTTGGCCTGCTTTAACACGTTATCACACACATCACCCGCGGCCTAAGCACCCAACACGAGCTTTGACGCGTTGTCATATTTTCAAACATCGAAGGTTGGTTTGGCGGTGCCGAGGTCATCTACATCGTCTGTATAGGATCCGAGGCAGTTGAACATCATGTCCACGTCTTTCCCTCGCTATGCCTGGTTCCGTCTCTGATCATCGTGTAGTAGAAGTTGGCGGCATCAGTGGCTATCTCCAGCGCGAGGCTGGCAAGGTCGTGCACCGTGGAGGCTTTTTTGGCTCTCCGTTCATCGAGTCTGAGCACGTCGGTGCACAACCTGGCATTCTTGGTCTTCTTGCATGTGCGAGAGATGAAGGCAGCATCGCCGTGGGCTCCGGTGAGCCCATTGGACACAAGGGCGAGCATGGCAAGAACCATAAATACGGATGTTGTTGCAGCGCCCGCTATTGCAGTTTGCACTTCGAACCTAGCTAGGCGTTGTTGCGCTGGTGCAGTATATGGCGACTCTTTCTTCTATATATAAGATGTTGCACAGTAGAAAATCCTTATGCTATTATCCATCTTAATCATTATGTATTTATCCTTGTTGCTACATGATATTAATAGTAAATCAAATGAATAATAGTACTCCCCCCATTCGAATTAATTGTTGAATAATACAAAGATCCAAATCTGATGTTGTGGGGTCCTACATTTATTTGTTGATTTGACAAATACTTCGTACATTTATCACTATTCTGCAACTAGTAGCACTCATGGGATCGTTCATTTATTTAGTTGATTTGCTAAACACTCTGTACATTTATCACGATGCTATACCTAGTTAGATCCATTATTTATTTATTTGATACTCTATTAGCAAATATGCCCGTCTGTTGCAATAGGAGAAAAAAAATCACCGCTCATACACACACTCGACGACTTTAACAAATTCATTGAAAACTTTCATAGAAGACATACAAGAAACACCATGATAAGTGGTGTTGTAAAGGTGGGATGATTTTTAAAGTGTACTGAAATTGTGTCCAATTTATTAGACAATAGAAATATCTACCTAGTTGCCGGTATCAATTCATGCCTTTGCTGGTGTTCCTCGATGATGCGCAACAAATAGTGCATTAGGCTAAAAGTAGCAAATACATTTTAGTACTCAACGATAGCATGTGCATAAGTGCATTATTTTTTTCTTGCAGATATATGTGTTTGCAGAAAAGTATTAATTGAGGTTACAACATAAACATATTTTTAGAAATGAGTAACATACAAAATAATATCATATTTAGAATGTACACATTTTTCTGAGCGATTTCCATTTATAATATGTTAAATTTGGAGTTACGACTTGAAAATATTAATCTTCTAAAAAGTATTTGAATCTGACAAAAAAAAGAAAGGTTAAAAGAATAGCTGGGCCAAAATTGCAAGACCGTGCAGCTTAGGAATCAAACCCTGGTCTCCCCGCAAGAAGAGTTCGGTCGGTTCTAGTGAGTGGGCTGCATGTGCGTCTGTGATGTTTGAGGGGATATCTTTATATGAATGATATGCAATGGTCGGCGACTATAGGGACAATTTTCATGACGTACTGCTAGAAGCAATATCTCCTTTATTATTAGCTATATAGATATAGATATAGATTACACGGTAGAAAAAGAATAAATATAGCACAATTAAGGCAACCTGTGTCCTGCGTGGCGTCTTATATATAAAGAAGAAAGCGTCGCCATATATACCGTACCAACACAACAGCAACGCCTAGCTAAGTGCAAAGCACAAACATCAATGGCGAGCACCGTAGCAACCGTAGCAATGGCTCTTGTCATGCTCGCCGCCGTGTCCTCTGACATCCTTCCCGTCGTTGACGCCCACACCGGCCTCATCTCCAGGACGTGCAAGAAGACCAAGACCCCCGCGATCTGCGTGGCCATGCTGAGAGCCGACCGAAGGACCGACGGCGCCATGAACCTGTACGGCCTCGCCAGCAACGCGCTGCTGATCGCAATCGACACTGTCTACAACAACACTAGGGCAATCGTCGACTTGTTCAAGGGCAAAGAGGGCACACCGGAGGGGGGAGCGCTGGATGTTTGCAACCAGGCCTATCTCGAAGCCGACAACGACCTTGAGCTCCAAGCGTGCGTTGCCCTCGACTTTTTGGACTATGCCGGCGCGTCGAAGGTCATCTTGCTCGCGAAGGACGCTGGTGATATGTGTGAGGACGCGTTCAAGGCGATCAACAAGAAGTCCCCCCTGACCGACATGGATCGCCAGATGACGGAGCGCTGTGGTGTCACGGCCGACCTCATGGATCTGCTTGCCTCCAAGCGATCGGAATAATTCTCGGCTTGTTTTTCTATGCATGTTGCTGTCAATAAATAATCGGTTGTGTCTGGACATGCTATGGTGATAATGCAGTTTAAGAGTTACATAATTTTTCATCCCCTGCTTCTCTACATCGAAACATCTCTTCCCTCAAGTTCCTTTTTCCTTTTTTTGCGAGAATATCTACTCCTGTCCTGGACTATGAGCAAGTGGCTAAGGTTAGCCTGCATGATAAGGCAGCCAAGCGCCCACAGGACAGACAACACAGTTAACCGCAGTAGTAGCTAGCAGCACACATCACAGCAACGATGGCTATCTCATTTCTGACCCCACGTCCCTCTCGGCGTCCACTCCCGGCCCGAAAAAAAAAACAGATTTCGGCCGAATTTCGGCCATCTCGGCCTGAGGCGAAATCTATCTTTGGCCGAAATAGATCAAACTTGGCAAATTTTGGTCAAATTCCGGCCGAAATTTTTGAAAATGGCCGAAATTCGGCCATCTCGGCCAGGGGCGAAAAAGTTCTCAAACCAAAAACCAAAACGCTGCTCCCGGGCACCACTCGACAGATAAATTTGGTGTATTTAGGGCATTCCTAACCGATCTCTTAAAAATAATGGAGTATCTGGTGGAGTAACTAAGTTTTGGCCGGACCTAGCCGATCCCCTATATATAACGGAGCAAATTTCCGTTTTTTTCTTCTAAACTTTGCAATTCTACTATAAATTGCAACTACACATTTGCACACTTGTGGAAACTAAACATGAATTTGAATGTTCAAGAAAATCACGAATGGTCGTTGGATCGTTGAGTGGCCTTTGTACTAACACTTCCACCCCGCAAGACAATTCTTCCATGTCCAGTGCATATAGTCAAGTGATTCAAGCATCCCCCGCCATCCTCTTGCTTCACCCTTAGTCATCAGTCTTTAGGTGTCTTCCCCAGTTGGTGCTCTTAAGTACTCCAGGTCAAAGACAACGATCACTGCTTTAGTGAACCTTCGAACAATCTCCAAAATTGTGTCTTCACCAATGCGGACATAGTCATCGATTGCATCGGCCGAATACCCATACACCAAGACTTGAACAACTGCAATGCACTTCATCAGAGGACTTGCGCTTATCTCTCCACATGCATTTCTCCGAAGTTTGAACCAGTCATCATATCTCTCAATGGCTTTTGCGATGGTTAGAAAGAGACTTGTGTGCATCCAAAAGCGCCGGCGGAAGTACTTCTCCGGATAGGTTGGCTTTGGGTCAAAGTAGTCTATCGTGATATTGGCATGACCCTCCACTCTATCACAGTTAATGTGTACGCGGCCAAACTGTGATCCTCTCCTCGTCCACGGAACATCGTCATTGAAAATTATACCTAAAACGGTTTCAAAGTCATCGTCGTCTTCTTCCTCTTTCGATGACGATGAGTCATCCAACGCCATTTCCCTCAACCCCTTCATCAACAATTCAAATGGCTAGGTTCAATCCAAACAGCCAGTTCACAAATAAATAATAAAAAAACTCACCTAAGCAATTCGAGGAAAACTTGCAGTGCGGTGGTGGTGCACCGGCCAGTCGGTGTCTTTTTGACCAAATAGGCCGGCGGCGACGAGAGGGAATGCCCTGCAGCGGTGGGCACTCAAGGTGAGATGCGGCGACCGACAGAAAAAGAAGAAGCAACGAAGCAATTCGAGGAATCAACAATGGAGACAACGGCGGCATTTTGAACTTGATTCCGGCGATGGCGATGGGGCCGAACGGGCTCGACATCGTACAGAAGGGCGGTGGGGGCAGGGGAGGCAATGAGGTAGCGGCTGTGGCGGCGGACGATCGGTGGGAGTCGCACCATCGAATTTGCAGAGGCGGGAGGCGACGCGAGGGAGAGGTACATCTTTTTTTTTACAGAAAGACTGTAAGGGAGGCCCCTACAGTATAATTGGTGCAACATACCCAAATTGCAGGTAGCCTTGAACTTGGGTGGGTGGGAAGGCATCAGCCCCTTTCCATCACTAGGCTACGCCTTAGTCTGCGAGAGGCACGACTTTTACTCAGCCGCCACACGGTGGAGTAAATTTAGGGCGAGAGTTGGGGCCGGAGTAAAAATTATACCCCCTTACGGCGAATAAGGGATCGACTAGGTACTGGTTAATTAGAGAAGTAAAACATATTTTTTTACTCCTCTAATCGGTTACAAGGGATCGATTAAAAATGCTCTAATCTGATTTGCTTGCGCAAAGGCTCACCGCTCAGCGAAGGTGGTAAGCGATCTCATACCAATACGTACAATTAATACTCGTATACACGCAAGTCGTCTTATGCTGATTTCCCCGAATGTGTTGAGCTTGACATATCACTCCCACGTGAAGGGATTAGCTTTTTTTTAATTACAATACTTCAATGAAAGGTAATTTATTCACAATTTTTTTGTAAATGATAGCCACATGTTTTTGTAAATGAACGACAAGGTTATGCTGCGCGCACACGTGGATACCGCAACTGGAAGCAAGCGAGATCGATGTCTTAAGATTTTGCACAAAGGACCCCGAAAGAAAAATAATTTAAATTCGACCTTTTGAGATCTCGTGGCTTGCCAAACTGCCTCCCACCATCGGACTCGGCCCCAACATGATGCAGCCGGCAAAGAAGGGAAACCACCACCACACCGAAATCTGGAAAAGGAAACTTCGCAGTCAATGCTACTTTTCGAGCCTGTGAACCGTCCCACATGTTTTATCTAACAAGGTTACAATGAACATAAATGCCAAACTGCCTCCCACCATCGGACTCGGCCGCCAACATGATGCAACCGGCGAAGAAGGGAAACCACCACCACACCCAAATCTGGAAGAGGAAACTTCGCAGTCAATGCTACTTTTCGAGCCTATGAACCGTCCCACATGTTTTATCTAACAAGGTTACAATGAACAGAAATGTGGACACCGCAAAAGGGCAGATAGAGAGATTTGCATCTTGAAGTTTTTCACAAAGGACCTCCGAATATGAAAAATTACAATTCGACCTTTGGAGGCCCATGTGACTTGCCAAACAATTGCCCACCATCGGACTCTGTTGTTGTTGTGACCCCACTGGAGAAGGAAGCAACCAATGAGGGGGATTTGCGTATGCTATTTTGGGTTTAACCTTGCATGTAAGCTACCACAGTGAAACAAAGTGTGTAGTATGTTGTTGCCGCTAGGGATAAAAAGATGGTTGCATAGTTGTCTTTTGAATGCAGGGTGAATAAAATACATCATCTACTTCATGTCATCATAGTTAATGCAAGACTTTGTTTTTACTTAATACTTTAAGATGAATGTTAAATAGCGGTCTTGGGTGAAGTATTAACTATAGATGCAGTTGGACAGTCTACAGATATTGGGACGTGATGCTCATATGTTAATTTTGCCATGGATAGTCATACTCATAAATACTGTAATTTAGTCGTTGTTCAGTTATAATTTGTTTACGACACCGTGCTTTATTTTGGAGGGAGACCACTAGTGAACCTATGGACCCCAGTCCACTTTCTTCCCATAAAACATTCAATCTCAATCAACACTTTTAGTTTCTAGTTTCGACATTCTGTTCAACATTCCATCAATTTCAAGCATTTTTCTGGTTTCATTGCATTTAATCCTTTTGTAACTAGTAATCTAGTCAGATTGACAGCCTCACTAGTCCCCTTGAGGGCACACGGGAGTTTTTTCTTTGTGTATGCATGTGCTAATCATTGGCGGTGGTCACTTGAGGGAAATTGTTGTTTGCTACAAAACTTCGCACTTAGAGGCCCAACACCTTTCTAGTTGAGAGGAAGCAGTTACACTCGTGAGGGAGCACATTAGTGGTTGCCGTCGAAATAGCCATGTCCTTTAGATTTTCCTCGTGATCGAGAACTTGTTGTCAGGCCTCGTCAACCCTTGAGCTCTTCCAGTCAGCCGGTTCTTGTCTCTGGCCAGTTTTACTGCTGACTAAAGGATGTTCTCCCAAGCATGATCACGGCGCGGGCCGCCAAACTCTTCGTCTAGCATTTTTGTAGATCGTGATCGCCGAACTTCCTTGGCGATCGAGGGAGATCGAGGAGAGGGATGGCATAGACACAGGGGGCCGTTGGCGCGGGAGAAGGGAAGACGGCCTGGTTCCCTTCCTTTGTCGCCCTCTGTCATTATCTCGGAACGGATAAGGAAATATCAATAGATGCAGAACCTTCTGTCTGCATATTTTGGTGGCCCTCAAGCAGTAAAAACAAGAAAAAAACAAGAAAAAAATTATGAAAACTAGGCTCTTTAGTATCTTTACATATATGTTTCGTGTTCGGCCGGGCATAAAATGGTTGGACTCAAGGGGTTCAGTTGGAGCCTTGCTGATGGCCTAACTAACGTGTAACTATGATTGAGGATTCAAAACCTACAAACCAAATGACCTGCGTAGGAAAAAAATCTTGTGGAACCAAACATAACCTTACAAAATACTACTCCCTCCAACCGAAATTAATTGACTCATACTTAGTACAACTTTAGTACAAAGTTGTACTAAGTGTGCCTCAATTAATATGGATCGAAGGGAGTAAGATTTTTTTAATCAAAGGAGCGTAAAGATCCAAATGTATTCAGACTATAAATTTGATCGACCATTCATTCAAACTAAAACCCACCATATGGATCCCGAAAACAACTACATTTATTCTTTGGATTAGCTACATTATTATAGTTATTATTGGTTTGGTATGAAATGAATCTTCCTTCTCAGAGTAATTATGGAACTCATTAGATGTATACAATGAGAGTACATTTATTTTTTGATTCGCTAAATATTTTGTACATCTATCACTATGCGAGTATGCGGCAACTAGTACTCATCAGATCCTTCATTTATTTATTTGATTTGCTATTATACTCATGTAGTAAAAGGAATAAATATGGCATAATTAAGGCATATTTTTCGAGGGTGGCGTCCACAGATGAGAAGAGTCACCTTGATGCACCGACACAACAACACCTTGCATGGTGCAAAGTGCAAAAACAATGGCGAGCACCACAACATCCACAATTGTGGAAGTTACCTCATCTTCTTCATATCCGCCAAATCGTTCTTCCCTCTGATTTACTTTGTGTGGGGGAATATATTTGGTCTCTGAACAATTATTCAAGTTTGGGTTTGTCCCCCTCACCTTTGAAACAATATATGCTTGACCCTTGGCTTTCAAAATCGGATAAATGCTGTCCCACAACCCTACCCGGAGTGGTTATTGTGGCTTAATATTGGTTGCATATATCTCTCAATATGCATTTATTTGCTGATTTGCTATTCCATTGCTGGTCATTTATAACTATATGATTTGCAAAAAATAATGGCAGTACATTCACTATTTATTTGTTGTAAGAGCACATTTTTTTTCAATTTATTGATGGCTATATTCATTTGATTTGCTGTTACATTTGATGCAACAAAAGAAATAGATAGACCATCATTAAGGCGCATCATATCATAAAGATTTTCCCTTGTGCATATCTTACATATATGAGAAAGAGTTGAGTGTACTGCACCAACAGAACAACGCCTAGCTAGTTGCAAACTAAAAACCCCAATGGTGAGCGCAGCAACATCCATAGCTATTGTTCTTATTGTGATCGCCGGCGTGTCCTCGGGCCTCCCTGCCACCTATGGTGACACCAACATGGCCGCCCGGATGTGCCTGAAGACCACGAACCCCATGCTGTGCATGGTCGTTCTGAAGGTCAACCCAAAGAGCGCCTATGCCTCCACGAAGCAGGACGTCGGCAGCGTCGCGCTGCAGATCGCGAGTGACACTGCTGAGTATAACCTTGGGGTCATCAACAACCTAAACAAGGGAAGCCTAGGCACGCCCGAGGGAGGCGCGCTGGCGCAATGCCTTTGGGCCTATCAAGACGCCGACAACAACCTCAAACACAACGCCCGAACCGGTTTCGACCGTGGGGACTACGTCGGTGCGATGGCTCTCGTGTCGGGCGCCCAGATCGTCGGGGATATATGCGAGAACGCGTTCAAGATGATCGGCAAGAACTCCCCCGTGTCAAAGATAGATCGCCAGATGACTGAGCGATGTGGCGTCGCGGCGGAAGTCATTGGCCTGCTTACCCACAAGTGATCGATCCTATATAAATCTTGGCTCATATGTGTGTGCTCCCTTCAATAATTAATTAGTTGTTCATGTAGCAACATGTTTTGTCGTTGATGAAATTGTGAATTATCGAGCTTAACAACACACAAAACACAAACTTGCCAAGTAGACAACTAGTGCCTGCAAGCGACCAAGCATGATGCGTGTATCAATGATGACATATGTTCGCTCATCTAGGGCACCGAACCAACAAGGTTTCCTTGACAACAACATGTTTAGATGAGCTATTTCATCTACAACAATTTCAATCTCGTCAATTGAGATCGTAAACTTTTTTTATGGCGGCACACATCAGGTGCTATATTTTAAGTTAGATCTGTTCCGCACAAATTAATTTCTTTGAGAACTGTTTCTGCCGGCTCGTGCAATTTTGTTTTATATCAGAAACGAAAGAATTTGTGTGGCCATTCGGTTCGCTTCCATGGCCATCCACCCACTAGTTGCAGTCACTCAAATCGCATCGCATTGGTTCTATCCAAGTAGTCCTTTTTTTTACATGTACTAGATTGTTTTCTGTGCGTTGCAACGAGATATAAATATTCTAGTACATTAGCCCGTGATTTACCTGCTCATATTAATGTGATTGTGTAAATAAATGTTTACATATCCTTTAATGATTTACCTACCTAAATAAAATTTAGTATTTTGTTTCGTAAGACAAAAAAGTAAGTCAATAAAAGGTGCGACAGTTAAGACAGTTAAAAAAACAGGGATAAAAGGGAAAATCAAACGGAGAGAGGGAGGGGAAAAGTAAGTAAGGTTGGACAAAGTGCTCTCCCCGGCAGAAAAAAAACACTACCATTTACTACCCGAGTTTCCGGTTAGTACATGCCTAGCCAATGTCAGTAAATTGTTCTTTTTCAAGGGTTAGGGTTAACCATGTAGAATATTTCAGTCACACACAAAAAAGGGGCAGGCATACTATTTCAAACCGAGCCGGAAGACTTGGTGTAGTCACAAGGATTAAGAAAAAAAAGCATGAGAAACCTTTGAGGAAAAACCGAGTAGTTGTTCCCCAACCATTCGTGGTATAAGGGTCAATTTTTGGATTCCTTTTCCCCCTCTAGAGGATTGCGTCAAAGGGGAACCCTTGAGCCCATACTTTGCTGTAGATGGCGGTTTAATATCCTTAACAAAGAAGTCCCAAGAGGGATGCTGACACCGATTAAGATTGCTAGAGGCAGTCCTGGCGTCTCAAACCTTCTATTCGCTGATGTTAGTCTCATGTTCTTCCAAGCTTCACTGGTGGAGGCAACAATGATAAAGGAATCATTGGAACGGTTTCAGAGTTGTGCTAGGTAGCTGCTATCTCCCTCTAAGTGATCCCACCTACTCCCTCCATTCCTAAATAGATGACTCAACTTTGTACTAACTTTAGTGCAAAGTTAGTACAAAGTTGGGTCATCTATTAACAAGTCCGACAACTTCCTTTGAAGTCTGGTGGCTGTATATGGCGCCGCTCAAGAGGAGTTTAAGTCTGCATTTCTAAAAGAACTTGTTAACACATGTCGAGACAATCCCCACCCCATGTTAATTGGGGGGGGGGGGATTTTAATAGGTGGCCTTTCCTCTTTAATGTTGTTATTGACAGCCTGGACATGAGGGAGATCACGATGTCTGGTCGTCAGTATACCTAAGCCAACAACCGATCAGTACCAATATTTGAAAAACTTGACCGAGTGCTAGTTACCACTGACTGGGAATATAAATATCCCCTAGCATCGGTTCGGACTCTAGAACGTATTGAGGCATTATCGGATCACGCTCCTTTGCTAACCGATTTTGGAGAACCAATCCCAAGTTCTAACCGTCACCAGTTTAAATTTGAACTGGGATGGCTCACTAGAGAGGGATTTCATGACCTTGTTAAGAAAGTGTGGGCGCGTCATCCTCGTGGTAACGCACCCATTCAACGATGGAACAATCGAATTCGCGCCTTGCGCCGATTCCTTCGTGGATGGGCCAAGCATACTGCTGGCATTTACAGAAAAGAAAAACTGCGACTATCTACCTTAATCGATCCCCTTGATAAAATAGCGGAGGTCTGGCCTCTGTCTGCTGTTGAGATTGAGCAAAAAAGCAATCTAAATGAGCAGATTGCCCGCCTATTACGCGAGGAAGCGATTAAATGGTACCAACATTGCAAGGCGGATTCGCTTGTGCAAGGTGATGATAATACGAAATACTTTCAAATGCTTGCCAATGGCAGACATAGAAAGAAACGCATATTCGCCCTTGACCAGGAGGAAGGCCGAATTGAGGGGGACGCACCACTTAGAACTTTCATTACTAGGTATTACAAGGAGCTTTTCGGACCTTCAGCTGAAACAAATTTTCAGTTGGATGAATCTGTTACTCATGACATCCCTCAAGTTACGGAAGCGGAAAATGAATTCCTAACCTCCCCGTTCTCAGAGGAGGAAATTCGCACCGCGGTGTTTCAAATGGAACACAACAAAGCTTCGGGTCCGTATGACTTTCCCGCAGAGTTCTATCAATGTTTTTGGGACGTGATTAAGGCAGACTTGGTTCCGTTGTTTAACCAACTGCATACTGAAGACCTTGATATTTCTCGTTTAAACTTTGGAAAAATTATCCTATTGCCCAAGATTAAGGAGGCTAATCGTATTCAACAATATCGACCGATTTGCCTTCTGAATATAAGTTTTAAAATCTTTACGAAGGTCGCAACTAATCGGTTGAACGGGGTGGCTAACCATGTCGTAAAGCCCACTCAAACAGCATTTATGCAAGGCCGCAACATATTAGATGGAGTGGTCGTCCTGCACGAAACTGTACACGAGCTTCACCGGAAAAAGTTGAATGTCATTCTTAAAATAGATTTTGAAAAAGCCTACGATAAAGTTAAGTGGCCCTTTCTGTTGCAAACTTTGCGCATGAAGGAGTTTTCACCAAAATTGTGTCGTTAGGTAGAGAGCTTTATTTCTGGAGGCAGTGTGGCCATAAAAGTAAATGATGACGTTGGCAACTATTTTCAGACAAGGAAGGGGCTTCGCCAAGGGGACCCCGCCTCTCCTATTTTGTTTAACATTGTGACCGACATACTAGCTACCCTTGTTGAGCGGGCTAAGCTGGACGGTCAAATTAGTGGTGTCATTCCACACTTGGTAGAAGATGGTCTACCTATTCTACAATATGCGGATGACACTATCCTTTTCTTGGATCATGATCTAGACAAGGCTAGAAATCTCAAGTTGCTCCTATGTGCTTTTGAGGAGCTTTCTAGTCTCAAAATCAATTTTCATAAAAGCGAACTCTTTTGCTTCGGCGATGCTGCAGAACCAGCACCTGAGTATGCTGAGATTTTTGGATGTCAGCTCAGGCAGTTTCCGATTCGATATCTGGGTATTCCCATACACTATCGGCGTTTAACTATCGTTGAGTGGAAGCATGTGGAAGAGAGACTTGAGAAACGTCTTGCCAGTTGGAAGGCCAAACTCTTGTCTTACGGGGGACGTTTGATCTTGATCAATTCTGTCCTAAGCAACATGGTTCTTTATATGTTGTCATTCTTCCACCTACCGAAAGGGGTTCTCCAGCGACTAGATTACTTTAGTTCCAGATTTTTTGGCAGTGCGATAATGAATCCAATAAATATAGACTGGCTAGGTGGAGCGTATTATGCAGACCTAAAAGTCAAGGGGGGCTGGGAATTCAAGACCTTGAGATAAAAAATATTGCTCTTCTCAGCAAGTGGGTTTACAAACTACTCTCTGAGAATGGGGTATGGCAAGAGATCATTCGCAACAAGTATGTGGGATCAAATGCCATTTCTCAAGTTCATTGGAAACCCGGGGATTCGCACTTTTGGAGTGGCCTGATGAAGGCCAAGGAATTCTTTTTCCAATTTGGGACCTTCTCGGTTAGGGATGGTTCTCAGGTTCGATTCTGGGAAGACACCTGGCTAGGGAATACCACTAATGGTGCAATATCCGAGCTTGTACATGATTGTCAGACATAAATTTGTCACCATCAAACAAGTTTTAGGACAACAAAACCCTGATATTTCTTTCCGTAGGGACCTTCTTGGCCCTCGCCTAGCAGCATGGAATGAATTACTCACTCGTCTGGAGGACATTCAACTGACAGGTGAGCCGGACGTCTTTCGATGGAACTTGCATCAGAATGGCAAATTTTCGGTCAAATCTATGTATGATGCAATGGTTCATTGTGATGTTCCAGTTGATAACAGAAAATTGTGGAAGCTCAAAATTCCTCTAAGAGTGAAGATTTTCCTCTGGTTTCTACATAGAGGAGTCATCCTAACTAGAGATAATCTGGCACGACGAAACTGGCATGGTTCTAAGACATGTGTCTTTTGCCAACATGACGAGACTATTAGAGACTTATTCTTTGAGTGCAAATTCGCTCGGGCAGTTTGGGCCATAGTTCAAGTAGCTTCTAATTTATACCCACCACGTAGTGCACGGAATATGTTCGGCAACTGGTTGCGGGGTATTGATAAACAATTTTCTGCACACATTCTCGTGGGAGCGGCGGCCTTATGCTGGGCATTGTGGCTTACCAGGAATGATGTGATCTTTAATAACAAATGTGTCTCATCTCCTATGCAGGTTATTCATGTTTGTACACGATGGCTCCGTACTTGGTCTATCCTGCAGAGGCCGGAGGATAGGGACCTTTTTATGATGGCGTCTACACGGCTGGAGCGTCCGGCCAGGGAGGTTTTCTACCCCCATGGATGGCGGTGTGATCTACGGATAGGATCTACCGCACCTTAGCCTCGACATGATTTATTTGCTTCGATTTGTACCGAATTATTTTTATTCTTAGGGCACTCTAGACTTTTTGGCTGTGTGCATCTAGCTATGCAGAGGCCGGGCTTTCTTTCGATGCGATTGTATCACCTCGATATATCTATTCAATGAAATGTCCTTTATCGGAAAAATTTAGCAAGAAATGCCAGGATAACGTGCAACTGATGATAAGGAAAACCTTGGGTGTGGTGCCTTTTTTATTTTGAGAGAAAATACTTAGGTTTGCTAACTCGGGAAGATGGAATGAGATAGGAGAGATCCCACCCATCATGAAGAGGTTCACCAAAAGGTTCTCAGATTGGTGTGAAAAATCAATGTCCCATGCCGCAGAAGAGGTCCATGTCAAGTCGGTTATCCAAGCTTACCGACTTGACTAATTCTCATCTACTCCCTCCGTTCCTAAATATTTGTCTTTCTAGAGATTTCAACAAGTGACTACATACGAAGCAAAATGAGTGAATCTACACTTTAATATATGTCTACATACATCCGTATATGGTAGTCATTTGAAATGTCTAGAAAGACAAATATTTAGGAACGGAAGGAGTACATGGGAATTAGCAAATCCGCATAGATATATACTTCATCTCAGTACATCTACTATCTTTGGTTACAACACATTTATTAGTTGATTTGGTAGATTTGGTATCAAGATTTGTCTTTCTTTTTAGAAAGAAAATATATTAATTTGCAAATTCTGAACTCAGTGAAAGTGGCAACTAGATGCGTCTGTGTCCAAATCACACGCAAGAGGGGCTGTCGCGGCTGTCTGCCGAGATATCACCGGAAAGTATATGGGCAGTTCAGCTTTGGTCATTCATGGTATAACGCATGTGGCGACTCTTGAGGCGATAGCTTGCCGAGAAGGACTTTATTTGGCTGAGGATCTATTGATCCAAAATGTGATTATTGCTTCAGACTCCGAACAAGTTATCAACGGCATTCAGAGAAACAGTAGTGGTGTTTATGGAGCTATCATTAGTGAAATTAGACATATAGCTTCTTTTTTCAATTGTAATTTCAAGTTTGAAGGTAGAGCATCTAACAATGATGCTGATAGGTTAGCCATGTTTTCACATTCTTTGGATCCGGGACGATACACATGGTTGATCGAACCCCATGATCCTATTTGTATCCCACAACATGTGGAATTCGATCAATAAAGCTTGGTTTAACCCCTAAAAAATACTCCCTCCGTTTTAAAATAGATGACCCAACTTTGTACTAACTTTCCAAAAATACTCCCTCGACTAAGGAGCCCCCTTACTTCACAAAGTAGGACATGCCCCCGGGGATACTCATCATTATTATGAATAGGTTACTCTATCCAATTCCCCGGAATCATTCACTATCATAGTCAGTCTCACCTTCGCTTAGTTGAGGGATACTAACATCACCATCTGCACTGAGGAATATCTGAGATTTCTCAGGGTTAACGTGCATGCCCCCGCCACCACGTTCGATCACGGAAATAAATCCACTTAGATTTACGTGCCTTAAGATGTCCAGAATTTGAGGACGGTCAAGATGATATGAATCATAGCGTGTTGAAGCTAGAAGGACATTGGTGTCCCATCTTGTATAAAGAACACCTTCATACCGGCTCAGGACCTCCCTATCGAATTGATGTTGAAAAAAGAGATGTAGGAGCACGTCGCTCAATTCACCTATCAATGGTATACAATTCGAATGAGGAATTTGGAGGTTAGTGGCAGCATTATATATCGGGAGAGATAGAAATTCCTTTAAGATGTGGGAAATCACACCCAGATTGTGTAGACACTTTAAGGTATTCCATAGACGTTCCGTAGAAACATACCGAATACTATGACTCAAATCCACACAGACTATTTTCTCTACACCACTTTGACCATCCCAGAACCTTTGGTGGTAATCCAACATTTCATTATAATAAAATAATCTAGACGGAAGATTGTTTCTTATCACTAGAAACTCCCGCATTAAGATATTAGCTAACGCTTTAAAAAGTAGTACATCTATTGGAAGAGATGGCGCAACCATACAAGGCCAATCACCAGCATTGATGAGTGGGCGCCTGGCACAACAATAGCCAAGCTCATCTTGCCTTTCCAGAGTGAAATGTTCCTGCAAAGTCATACCACCCCTACCATATTTATAGGTTTTGTATACCAATTTGGGATGAAATGAAGAATAACCTTCGTGTATATGCGGCACCATGGTATCGATTTCTTCGGGTAAGACGCCCCGCTCTCTCCACATATCATTCGAATTATAGAGTCTCCTGACCTCATTAATCAATTGAAGTTTCCAAAAACTACCATGAAATCTCCGGCGAAAAGTGACGTTGTGATTACTTCTAGATCCAATGAAAACTTTCGAGATAATACAAAAAGTGGTCATCATTTCTTCCTCTTGGTAAGTTGGCTGGTTTCTTCCCATTCTTTCTTCTTTCCACTAATCTAATGGTTTCATTCTCCCATCGAGAGGTTATGATACTAGCAAGAGTCCTATTCTTCTCCTCTCGATCCTACCTTGGGTTATGTTTGACAGGGATGGTCAGTGAACTTCTATTGGTTTCAAAGGAGGATAGAGATCCATTGGGGAAGGCTCGAAAGGTTATTCGATATCAAAGGTTGACCCTCGACGCGCCGCAGCCACTATTTTTACTCCTTTTATGCAATTATGAACGAAACTTTCTCGATTCCAATGCAACTTATCCTTTTGGAGTTGACGTAACAAACTACGCGAGCCTCCCGATGAAGCCTACAGAAATCCTATCCGAATACTAAAAATAAAAGGCAATTTCATTATGGTGGTATACCAGCCGCCAGTTCTGGAACTTCCAGTTCCAATCGGAGCATATAGATCCGTAAATGGATTTGTATGTATAGCCACTTCAGTCGTGCTCCTCGTTTCTCGAATGGAAAAAAAAGTATCTTCTTTCTGGGAACATGCTAAACCAGAAATTCTTATGTTCGTGATTCTTCATCCACCGATGCAGAAAATCTTCCAGTTTTCCATTCTCATATGAGGCAGGAAAGTTTATGGGCAACAGGTCGGCACGAAGTGATTCATCATGTTCAAACATGAACCTTTCGCTCGTTGGGGACGGTTTATAAATCATCAAATTCCCACAAATGGAATGAGAAATGGGTCCATGTAAATGATCGAGACCTCGCAAACAACAATGTTCCTTCCCCATATGGAGTTCGGGACCCAAGGGCAATCGTTGAGTGAACTGTATCTTATTTGTATTAGTTGACCTAAGCCGCACCATTATTGCAGGGGTGGGGCTCGGCCTCCGAACCGTACATGGGACGAGTTTCTGCCTCATACAGCTCGGGCCGAAGACCGGGGAAGTTGAGGAGAGATGGGGAGACCCAACTGCTGCCGGTCGGGACGGACAGGAAAGGGGGCAGGGATAAGCTTGTGAAGAAGCAAGCTTATTGCCCCACCCCCCGAAAACAAACCGACCCAGCAAGAAAACGTATGCACTTTAGCAACAAAGCGCTCATCCCTTGCTTGCTGCTCCGCGTTCTTTCTATTCCATCCCAGTCCATTCCGGGATAGGCGGCTAATAGAATCTAATATGTGCAGTAGTCGTCGTCTGACCAATCGGCTCGGACACCAGACCACTTGTGCCCGCCCATTCTGTCTCGCCCTAAATGGAATGGCTCTCTTTGTTACGCTGTGCCCCGACCCGAGTCCCCACGTCCGCTTTTATCCGCCCGCAACCCGGCCAACACAACATTAGGGCCGTCCCCCCCATTCTATGCTGACCCGGGCCGGGGCTCGCTTTTTGGGAAGCCCGTTCCCACCGCGCTCACGGCCCGGCTGGCCTGCCAGCGGTAGTGGGAATTCTCCCGTTCCCTGGTCAAAAAAGGGTTGGTTGGATGCGGGATCTACTCCACGAGGAGCGGTACAGACGTAGATGATATCATCACGACCTCTCTTTGCGTACCGCTAGGGATGTTTAACGCCACTTCGCCAACTGGCATTACCTGCACTTTCGTGTCTCTCAGTGTGGTCAGCACTGGGTGTTTCCGAGCAGCGAGGCTTACACCCATTCGCATTAATTCATCCAAAGTTCCTTACCCTTATGCACGAATTTTGGAATAAGCCATCTTCCTATCAAGGTTAAGGAGTCAACTGAGCATCTCAGCGGCGGGATTGAATACCCGGATCGAATCAGAGTTCACGCCGCCCGCCCTGAACAAATAGAATAGGAGGCGTGGGCCACAGGTCGCACATAAGCCATCGGGTCGCACGACAGAAGAACACCCAACATAAAGATGCACACTCCTCCATGTGAAATAGAAAGATTCATCTTCACTTTTTTGTAGTAGTCGTGACCAACAGCCATCAGCAGTCGGCTCGTTGGTAAGGCGAGAGCTTCAAGCCCGCTTTCTGGTGGCACACCCCCCAAACAAGCACCACTCGACGAGGGGGGGGGGGCGGGGAAAGCTACAGGCCCAAAACCTTCGACCCTTCTTTCTATATGGGGGTGCCCGGGGCACCTCATCTTGTCATTTTGTTGCTCATTCCCCTTAGGCCGAAGTGTTTGGCCTTTACTTCGGAGCGCCCGCTCACGCTTCGCTGACCTATCGCGTGGTAAAGAGAAGAGAGTACGAAAGAATTGTAAACAGAGCAGACCGCAGAAAGATTCTAAATATGACAAGTCCCCCATGGATTCGATAATAAGGAAATGAAGAACGGGAACGAAACGAAATAAAGCATTTCTAGCGGATGAGCTTCTCTCCATTTTGTCTGGTAATAGAATAGGGCGGCTTGCTTTGACCAACACTCCACTTTTTGCTCTGTCTATGGAGCGTATGAATTTCCTTAAATGTAGATAGACCAAAAAAGGGAATAAAGGGATAGGAATAGGAATTATAGTACCATTGGAAGAAGAGGCACCAGTGGGAACATCTCTACTGATGAACCATTTCAATAGTACGGGTGCTGCCGTGCCACGGGGCACGACCGTGGAAGTAATGAAAAAGAAGAAGTTCTGTAGTTGGACCATCTGCTCTATCCGTTCGATTTAAGCTTCTCCAGAGAAGATGAGACGCTAAAAATGAAAGTGTTCGCAACGCATACCGAAAAAGGGTACCTATGTTGCCGACCATTAATGACTAGTTCGAAGACCAGGAGCAGGGGCACGTGCCAAGAAAGATTTGTTACTTTCCCTATGGTTTTCGAACATTTTCAATAAAACCTTCTCGTAGAAGTATTTTCACAAAGTTTTCGGTAATATTAGTAGATGCTATTCGAACCCTTCCTTTTATTAAGATTCGAATTCTTATTCTTATTATTATCTAATTATTCTTTTTTTTCATGTATATGCGTCAGACACAATCTACTAATTGATCTATATTCTGATACCCTACTATATCATAGTCTCTACTACTAGTATTTTTAATACCTCAGGAGCTCATGAGACTCTTAGTGAAATTCATAAGTCTCAATTCCCGAGCGATCGCACCAAAAACTCGAGTTCCTTTTGGATTTCCTTCTTGATCAATGACAACCGTCATCATATCGTATTATCATACCGTTGTCACGTTTGAGTTCTTTACATGTACGTACAATTACAGCTTGTCTTACTTATGTCTGATCTTTCTAGAGGCATTTTGGGCACTGATTCTTTGATTACAGCAACAATAACGTCACCAATATGAGCATATCAGTGATTACCAGCTCCTAAGATTCGAATACATATCAATTCGATAGCCCCACTCCGTTGTTATCCACTACATTCAAAAGGGTCTGAGTGAGATGGATCTTGGAAGTCTGGTTTTTGATTGGATAGTGATCTCGGGCACGAGTGGTTGATCTTCGCGGGCCGTGAATGGCCATGGAAAGGAGTATTGATGTCAATATGTTCGATCGAGAAGATTGGACGATGAAAGACGGATCCTTTGTGGTTTGAATAATAGGCTGTGGTCTCGATATTGGGCTATGGGCTGATTGCTTTCTGTATGAGCCTCTTGTGATTGGGCTCTCGTGGGCGGATTACCCGATGTGTACTCATCTTCCAACAAAGAGGAGAAGACATAACCAGAAGAATTGTGAGAAATAAGTTAATTTATCAAGTTGAGGCATTTTGATTTGGATTTCAAATAAGAAAGAAAAGACTCCTGCGCCCTCGAGAGCATTCTCTTTCACTTGCATTTCTTCCTGAAGTTGGCTCGAAGACCTGTCCAGCCTTGATTTTCCCAGTTATTACTCGAGCGCGCTGAGGCAACTCTGAACTAAGCTCAGGGGAGGGGTAGTAGGTATGCTTCAAACCCTCCGGCACCTTGAAGAACGATGGCACTAGATCGGGAAAGATGAATGACCAATGAGGACAGGACAATGGGGGAAGTTGGTAATAGAGAATCCTCCCTTCTTCTTTGCTTTCTTGCCTGAAAAAATCCAAAACTAACCATTGGAACCTCATGGGCTACCGAGTTAGGAGATTCATTTTCTTTATTACTTTTACTTTTTCTTACTAAGTTATTCTAAAAGATAAGAGCTAACCGACCATCCTGATTGAATGTTTGAGTACTCGGAGTCTCTCGTAAGTATGGAAAGAAAGTCTCTTCTTTCCACAACTCCTAAATTTCCCATCAGCCTATCCAATCTAATTCCAGACAGAGTCAGTGGACCTTACTTTAGTGTAGGTAGTGTCAGATAATTAGGAAGTCTTGATAGTCTTTCGTATAATCTCTTCTTCAATCCTAGGAGCAAAAAAGGAATGTCCTTTAGGGACCTTTGGATAAAAAGATTTCCGACCTCTTACTTTGGTAGTTATGAATTGCGGAATAGAATCAATTATGAAATTCATAAGTATATATCCCTCATCCCTATTGGTATCGGTTTGGGCCACTACCCAGAACCCTGCCAGAGCCCTATTTTTAAGAAGAAATTGACAGTCTTTTTTAGAACTAGAACCATGGTAAGATCCAGTATCGACAGGCCTAGTTCTTTTCCTTTGCTTATGCAGGGCAAGAATTTGTCGAGTTCAATCAGTACAATAAGAAATCCTAAGTATTTTTTTGGTCAGGCGACACCCAGATTTGAACTGGGGATAAAGGATTTGCAGTCCCCTGCCTTACCGCTTGGCCATGCCGCCAAATCCGATCCAAAATAGAGCAAAATCTTATTCATCCACATTATTTTACTAATTTTTATTCGTAGGAGGGGATTATTAAACCCTTTTTGATTTTTTTAGATCGTTGAATCCCTTTGTACTTATCCCTTTCCAATCCCTTTAATAAATTCATTCCTGTTTTTTATTGGACCCAGTTTTATTCTCTTCGATTGATTGTATCTCAAAACACACATTGCTTAAATACCTTCTCTTTCTATTGAAAAGAGAAAGGATTTCCAGTCACAGCAAATTTAGGAAAAATTGGAACCATTAACTATATTATTTGTTATTATTTGTTATTTTTATAAATTCTATTTGTTAGTAGTGAACGGTTCTAAAATGGGTATTGTATCCCAAATAGTGTTTCCTTAATGGCATAACAAAATCAAATTGATTTACGGCTAATCAGTATCAATTAAAAAAAGAGAATTATGATATTGATATAGTGTGACCTGACCCCTGTTGCTCCAAGTGAAATTCTTTCTAGGGTTCTTAAAGATATTCTCCATTTTTCCCTTTCCCTACAATAAAGTATAGTCTGAAGGCTAGCACGCACCATTCCTCGCTTATGATAATCTAAGGCCAAAAAGAAAGAAGGCTCACACCATAATAATACATACCCTTTTTCCTCGATCGTCAAGGTCGTGGATTTGGATCGATTTCGGTTTTACGGGCTTCATACATTGTTAAGAAAAGTACTCGGCATTGGAAAGCATCACGTTCTGGCCACACACAAAAGAAGTCGGTGGAAGGTATGGAATTTCTCGGCTGAAGGTCAGAAAGAAAGCAATCGCCAGTGCTCTCGGTTCCAGCAACGAGTCTTTTCTCTGAGAATTAAGGAAACAAACTAACCTTGTCTGTCTATGTTCACCTTGACATGAAAGACTCTTTTCCTAACCTGACTGTTCTACCTGGCTAGTTCACTTCACTTTTCGAGGGATCCTGGATTGGAGTTCACTTGTCTATGAGTGTCCGAACAGCTTCAGATCCTTCCAAGGCGCAGGGGTTCTCTCTCCATTCACTTTGAGCTGGGTTTCTTGTGATCTTTTTAGTAGTTTTTCCGTCCCATTTTTTGGTAAATTAAGTCTTACACAGCTGTCCCCAAGGATGTCCATTCCATTCGGCAGGGACTCCATCTCGCATTCGATCTCCCTCCTTTCCCTGAAAGAGTCGAGGTCTCTCTGGACTTCTCTTTTGCCTCTCTACCAGATTCAGAAAAAAGGGAGGAAGAGGGCCTCTCGACGGGAGTGATTCCCCGAAAAGCGATCGTTCCCAGCATCCTCGAGTTCATAGTCAAACTCACCTTCATCCACCTTTCATGGACTGGCGCGGGCAAGCGCCGATGTCTGGAGCAGGAGATGGAAGCTTGGGTTGAGGAGGCTGTCAACGAGTCATCAAAGGCGATAGATTGGTTATATTCGGATTCGTTTGATTTTGATTTTCTTTTTTTTGGTTGTGAGAGGTCTGAGTCCACAGCTGGGGTAGAGGCGTCAGATGACAATTGAAGTAGGGGTCTGCCTCTTTCAAAGGGAAGCAAGGAAGTAGTAGCGGGACAGTCCTTTATTTCCCCCTTTAGACCAACTACAACAAGCTCGCTCCTTAGGTTAGCTCTCTGCTCTACCTATTTGTTTGCAATGCCTTGCTTATCAAAATAGGCCTTTCTGTAACCTGACCTTACGCTGAAAAATTGCACTTGTTGGCTCTGCGTCCACTGAAACTTATGAAAAAGAAATGTTATTCTATCGATATCTTCAAGAGTTCCCTAACCCCCTGACTGAGAGTGCTATGATGGGCTACTGAAGTTCGTCCCTGCGGCACGGTGGGGCAGTGCAAATCCTTTCATTAATGAAGTTTCGCCCTGACACTCCCATTATTGGCTTCCTTCCCTGGGGACCGCTCGGGCGAAGGCAGAGCATGGAATGATCGTAGGGGCATCCTTCCTAGGTGGAAAAGACGTGTGTGACTAAAACCAGGAGGAGAAATCCATTTTCAAATGGCGACAGAAAGAAAGGAATCACGAAATAGAAGAAAAAGTGCACTGTGCTGGCAAATGTGGAGAATAGCCATCCATCTTTCATCAATGAAATTGTTCCGTATGGGTAGCAAATACACATATCAGAAGAGCCAACCCGAAAGCACTTGCTTCAAAGAAGCAGCAGTTACCAAGAAATTCCTGTTTCAAGTCAGTATATCTCGATAGAACCAATTCCCATCCAGGTAGTGTGAACAGAGGATGTGGAAGTTCTGTTTCCTTGCCTTGTCAAGCATTTCATCTGACACTCTATCTATACTATAGCTAGATCAATTCCTATTCTTTCTTCCAGGCGACTTTACTCCAAAGAATTTTGCCTTCTTATCTTGACTCGATCTCACGAAATTGGATTGATTGGCACACCGCGCATCTGGCATTCGCTTCTCCTATCTATCTCTTCCAACTAAGCTGATCATTGGAAAATATGAAATCCTGCAAGCAATCATTCCAGAGCCAACTACGAAGATACCTGGTCTTCCACTCTGTTCACTGAGGAAAGACAAGAAAGTAAACAATTCTTCAAAGGAATTGGCTCTACCAGAACAGAGGAATTGGCTCGCTCCTTCGCTCGCTGGGTAAGCATAGAATGCACACCAGTCTGGTATCAAAGCGTATCTACTTGAAAAGGAGACTACTTGAACAGATGAAATGGAAGGAAGAAATGAAAGTTCGATCTACCAACGTAGAGTCCGCCCCTCCCAGGAAGAAGAAATTTGCTACTTTGGCTCATCAGTTGGTAAGTCTGTCTATGAAGTTCAGTGCCCAGAAAAGAGAAAAAAGACCAAAACAAGCTTTTTCAAGCTCTACAAGTCCTATATATATAGTGTTCCACTAGATAGCCGTGTTAAACTAGTCCAGTCTTGCCGAGTGGCCTTATCTTCTGGTTACCTGGTCCGTTACTTCTACTTCGAGAGTGAGTTAGTAAACAGGATCAACTTTATGATCCATTTTGAGAAATTGCAATCACAGAATCGGAACGAGTGGGTCTAGAGTCCATCCTCACACAGTTGAAATGCTGCTTCTCCCTTCTCCTTTCCAAAAGAAAGTGGATCTCATAGCCTCTGACAATTTGAAAAGTAGGTCTCATTCTCATTTTCAGATGCCATTTTCCACCGGAAAGAGAATCCCATA